>NW_007260048.1:478200-500249 GCF_000164805.1 Carlito syrichta | reverse complement strand
GCCTTTATTGCCAGTATGGCTTTCTTATATCCAACCTAAGTCACCCTTATCAAAGCTCAGATATATGTCCTAATGCAATGGTCATTCACAGATATAAAGGTTATTTCAAAAGTCACCACCTTAGATTTTACCTCTATTTTCCAATCTCTGAGCCATCTGTATGACTAGACACTGAAAATCTTTTCGTGCTTCATTGAAACTGTACTGCATTCCTGAAGACATCTAGTTTATTTATATACAAATTATTAAATACTTAACAATGTATCAAATCTTGTGAGGGACACAAATGGAGAGATACAATGTGTATTCCTCAACCTTCAGAATCTCACAATCTATGACTACTAATTGTTAAATCACGGTAATAAAGACATATGGAGTTACAAGAGAACCAGCATTTTTAACACACCAACATTTTTAAACCATACACACCAGTGTTAATGAAATTAATATGAACAAACCATAGATGTTGATGTTGAGAACCATAGATGACACAGTCTTGGAGTTATGTCCAGTTCCCAAGTAAGTTACCTTTTGGGTAAGTTACATTTCTCACTCAAAGAACTATATCTAAACACAAATCAACAAATAAAAAATTACTATTTGGATAAATCTGATGTTCTTTGACTTATAAGTATAAAAAGGCACGTCATTCATAAATGTCTATGCTTTATCTCTTTCCTTAAAAATACCACAGTTAGCCGGGTTCGGTGGCTCAGCCTGTAATCCCGCGCCTTTGGGATGCTGAGGTGAGTGGATTGCCTGAGTCCACGGGTTTGAGACCCACCTGGGCAGCGAGACCTCATCTCTACAATAAATCAAAAAAATCAGCCGGGCATGGTAGTGCATGCCTGTAATTCCGGCTACTTGGAAGGCTGAGGTGGAAGGATCGCCGGAGCCCAGCAGGTCAAGGCTGCGGTGGCTGGGAGCAGCCACTACACTCCAGTCTGGGCGACAGAGTGAGATTCCAACTCAAAAAAAAAAAAAAAAAAAACACAGTTGAAAATCCTTTATTCAACCCAATTTCCCAAGCTTAGGGGGTTTTCTGTGATATCCATAACATAATCATCCTGTTTTTAATCAAAAAGTCTCAGGGTTCCTTGCCTGTCTAGACTCCCTCTAGGGTCTTTTCTTAATCCCCCCACCATGACCTCTGCAAAGCAGCCTCCCTACTACACACACACTGTTGAATAAAGCTTCTTCTTCCTTTGAGTTATATGCACTGTCCCAACTCTGCTCTGATTGTGCTTATCCCATCTTAATTGATACCCAATTTGCTAGCTTTAAACGGGACTGTGGCCTAAGGTTGAGATTTCTGCCTCTGTCTCTCCCCTCCTGAAATAATCTCTTTCAGGGTCATCCGCTTCAACTAAGCCATTTCAGATTGCTCTCCATGGCCTATGCTCTGAGTTTTAATCCTAGATTTGCCTTTGCCCTCTGAACATTTCTATGCGAAAGTCCCTCCCTTATCTTGAAGACTATACACCTAAAGTGAAGTTGTACTTCCCTTTCTATACAACTAAAATAGAGAGTACCCCTCTGATTCCTAAACTTTCCTATGTAATATTGTCTATTATTCCTGGAAGATATTGGGCACTCTAACATTACTTATTGAATATTGCTATCCCATGGCAGATGGGAAAAAATTTTAAGTTGGGGTCCTGTATTATTTATCTTTGTATTTTAAACATCAAAGGCAGCATTTGGCCAGTAACAGGTTTTCAATAACTAAGAGTTAATGTGTATAGGTGGTCAGGTGTTCCTGGAGCCTCTTGAAATCCAGGCTTGGAATGTTCAAGACCTAGATTTGACCCATTTATCCCTTCAGGCCCATTTTTACTCAGGCACAAATACTTGTGGATTTTTCTGTGGACAAATTTCTCCATGTCTACCTACTTTCCAGGGGGATCAGCCACCACCTCCCTTATCAGCTCCTTCTAGGCTGCGCTTCACCTCTGTAGTTGCCTCTTGAACAACTACTCTTTCTTTGCCCTGCTGCCAGACAAATTCTAAAACATCGTGCCCATGGTGGCAAAAGCTGCTTAGTGGCTCTTAATTGCAGAGATGTTGATATATGAACTCAACAGCATAGCTTCCATTGCCTTCATGACCTAGTCTTAATCTTTCTCCCCAGTCTTATTTCTAACCATTCGGTTTTCCGATTTTTTAATCTGTTCTTTACTAATCTGGTTCACTCATTTTCCTCTGCCCTATCTCTACACTTTTGTTTATGCTGTTCTCTATGCTTCCTCTCTGATAATGTTTCCCATCGTGTTTTTTAGCCAATCTCACCCATCCTTCTAACTCAAGTTTAAGACCTGTGTGTTCTGAGAAGGCTTCCCAGCTCACTTTCTTGGAAGTGCTGGAGCTACTATTATCTGTATCATTCATTGGGTAATTAATCACATAATGCTTATGATATGCCCTGTGTTGCTGTCGTCTTAGGCTGCTATTTATCTCTCATAACGTTATTTAACTTTTCACTAATTTATGTCATGTTTCTACAACTAGATCATAAACTTGGCAAGGGCAGAGACCCTGTCTTATAACTTTTTGTATCCTCCATGGTATTTAGTATGGTATCTCATGCACAGTAGGCACTCAATAAATATGTTGATTTATTCTTTCCCCATTCTTCAAAGTCCAGTTAAATTCCACTTCTTTCATAAACCCTTCCCTTAAAAATTCTAGCACACATTTATTTTCCTCCCTCCGGCTCCATTGTACTTACTGCTTGTCTGCTCAGTGTACACATTATAGGGTATAATCCTGTTATGACATCTTGTGTATAAAATGTGTTTATCCTACTTAATAGTCTGTTTCTTGAGAACAGAGCCATTGTATTTGAAAGTCTCTATATTCTTTTCAGGGCTAGGGACTGAATACATTCTCAATAAATATTTATTCATCTTTCTAAAATAGTTTTCAAATTCAAGTTAGGTATAATCTAAAAGGATACAAATTAAACAAGATATCCCAAAAAGGCTTGAATTGGATTTGAATACAAGTGTTATCACAGTTTGTAATAATTTATATGTAGGGGTCAACAATATGATGTATAATTTCTGTGTGTGAATTTCTATTGCAATAAAAAGATATCAAGTCACTTGCCTGGACTCTACTTGATGAGTTAAAAATAGACCTAAGTGAAGATATGCAATTACAGATACCTTGTGAAGGCTCTTTACTCAACCTGTAGTTAGCTTGTGGGGCCTTTTACTTGCTGGTAGCTACTTGTTTAGACACAGTATATGTAAACAGTGGCTTTGATGGCTAATATAAAATAATGCCTAATTTCCAAATTCTTAACATTTTATGTGATTCATCCGCTATGGACACTGTGTTAGCACTGATTGTACAAGGGTGAACAGAGTAGAAATGGCCCTTGCACTACAAGAAGAGAATGACTCAATAAGTAATCACAAGCAAATTGTGACAAATATTATGAAGACTACTGAAACATTTTTTGATGTGGGTAGTGTCTTAGTCTGTTCAGTCTGCTATTACAAAATATCATAAACTGAGCAGCTTAGAAACAACACAATTTATTTTTCATAGTTCTGAAGGCTGAGAAGTTCAAGATCAAGGTGCCAGTAGATCTGGTGTCTGGTGAGAGCCCAACTGTTTTCTAGTGCAGAGATGGTGCCTTCTGGCTAGAGGGAAAAACAAGCTCCCTCGAACCTCTTTTATAAGGACACTAATTCTATTCATGAGGGCTCCCCCCTCATGATCTAATCAAGTCCCAAATGCTCTGCCTCTTAATATTATCACATTGGGAATTCAGTTTCAACAAATAAATTTGGGGGGACACAAACATTCAGACATAGCAGATAATAAGAAATGGATTCTCAAAAAAACATATTTACACTGAGGATCAGAGGATAAAAAGGAGCCAGGGAGGAACTAGGAAGATAGCATTCCAGGGAACTGCGTGTGCAAAGACCCTGCAGCAGATTTGAAAAACTGAACGAAGGGCAGTATGGCTAGAACATAGTGAGTGAAGCGTTTTTCATAAATAGCATTTAAGACATTAAAGACATGACTCCTTTTAGTCCCTGCTGAAGGCCAGACTCCAAGCCTCCTCCAGCCATGCTCTAGGAGGGAGATCTTGATAACAGAGCACTGTGGGTTGTGGTTGATAAAACAGGCATCTGGAGGCAGAAAAGACACTGAACTGTATGACAGAGATCCAAGTTAACTTCCCACTTAAACCACTATAAGGTAGCTCTGTGTACTTGGTCAACTCATTTCACCTCTCTGGGCCCTTTCTGTTGTGTGACATAAGTAATTTATCTATTTATTTATTCAGTTAAACAACTATATACCGGGTACATGTTCTGTGCTTGGGCACAATGTAAATATGGAGGATACACAGTGAGAAATACTGAGTACAAAATTCCTGCATCATGGAGTGTGCATTCCAGTGGGAGCAAAAAAACTATATTCTCTCTCTCTCTCTCCCCCGCCCCCCACCCCACCTCACTCTTACTCTCACTGTCCTCAAGCTCTCACACATACTCAGCGTTAAAAGTCAGTAAAGCAAGGAAGAGGTAAATGGCAATGGAGGACAGTCGGGGAAAGCCATACAAAGAAGATGACCTTTGAGTGAAGGCTTAAAGAGGTGAGGTTGTGGACCAAGTGGAAACCCGGGGAGACCAGCAAAGGCCTTGTGGCAGTAATGTGTCTGTCATGTTCAAGAAGAAGCAAGAGCGCAGCATAAAAAAGAAGATGATTAGAGTGATTATAACTGATCTTAAAATTATCTTTCTCCACACAATCCAGGGGTTCCACGCTAATCTGCAGAGGGGATTATCCACAGATGAGTGGTTGAAATTGGCATACTGCACCAACATGCACAACATTGTGGAAGTCACAGGCTTCCTTGGTTCCTGCGCACAGTCCGTCTAACCCAGGAGCGGCGGCAAAGGGGGAATAGAGTGTGATGACGAGACACTGTCAGTCGTATGAGGATCCAGAGCAGGAACACGGGAGATGGACAGGGAATGAGTGCAGGGAGGGCAAGGCCCCAGGGAAGATTGGAATCTAAAATATGCACAGTATGGGAGAAAGTGGTGCAGCCCAGGGGAGACCACCATTAAGGCCCAGCGAGCTGCAACACCTTGCCAATAGTGAAAATAAATGACCTCAATCAGTGTGAATTCAAGGAAGTAAGTTTAGAGACAATGGTCAATTCTAAAACCGAGACAAATGAAGGGAAGTAAAGCAGTTCTCATCAAAGAAATCTTGCCAGGAAAATGAACCAACACAGAGACCAAGTCTGGGTCTAATCGAGATTTCTCAAACACCTCCTGGTCGCCCAGCAACCCTCACTTACTCCTGAGGATAGCCATCATTCCCCCTTTTCTACAGGAGAGAGGTGTGTTGGTTTTTCTAACCCACCGTCTTCCTGGCCTGTGTGTGTTGGCACACCATGCACTTGTGTGTGTTGGCACACCATGTACCTGTGTGTGCTGGCACACCACGGTGAGGTGCTGCTTCTGCTACCGGGTGACTGGAGCCATGGGAAGTGCCCCAGCCATGGGTAGCTTCTTGTCATGGTCCGTTGCACAAACATAATCACTTTTTACATGGAACATGAGAAAGGCTGGGATTTATTCAAAGGTTCACTAAAAAGGAGAGGAAGAAGCATAGCTAATAAAAAATAATATCTCATGGTTGAAAATCTTGTGCTTTCCAAAGTAAGGCCGGGGGTGGGGGTGGTGAGAGAATTTTCTTTGTTTTCTGAGCACCTGATGGCTGGAGGGTTACAAGTTTGGAGGAGGTGGGTTCAAGCAATGAAGAGGTGGAAAGTGAATTAGAGGACTGCTGGGGAGGAGATAGTGAGGTTGGGGGAACCAGGAAACCTCAACCAGTGAGTGAGTCTGGGCATTGCATGAAGTAGGGAGAGGGAGAAGAGAAGATGTTAGTCAGCAGGGAGATGGAAAGTCTTGGGAGAGACCTGTTCATGTGTACTTAGAAAGCTTTACTGTGGAGATTCGCAATATAACCCTCCCCAACTGTTCTTAAAATGTCTTCAATAAACTGCACATTGCTCTATAATCTGTGTGGTATTGGTGGACTCACTGGGTTGGAGGAGAGAGGTACTGAATTCCACTGACTGGGTAGGCAAAATAGCCTGTCTAGAGAGGTAAATCAAGGACATGTGCCTACATGCAGGTGGGGAAACTGAGGCCTGTACTCTACTTTCCCAGAGCAGAGGGCAGCAAGTTACAGAGATCTTTCAACTTCCAAAGCCAGAGTTTTTCCCACTCCAGTGTGCTGTGTCCTCGGACCGTTTGGTTGGTATCTCGGCAGTGACTCCAAAAATTCTGGCCTTGAAACGGTTTGTGTTTTTTTCCACCAATCTGATCACCGAATGACTGTAACATCTGCATTTTTTTTTCTGTGTGAACACAAAATCGATTGAAAACAGCAGAAAAAGAACCAGAAGAAAGAAACAAACAGAAAGCTCTATAAGAATTCACAGGAGCTAGGTCAAACACTAATGAAAATGTGGCTAATTGAAAAAAAGGATGCTCAGTTTTACTGGAAATCATAGAAGATGAGCACATGAAACCTTCACTAGTCTATCAGTTCAGTAATGAGAAAAGCAGAAGTGGTTTTCCTTTAGAGACAGTTCAGCAACCATGGTAAATCAGAAAACATGTACTTCCAGGGGTAGCATATATAGGGATATAAACAAATTATCATTGCTGTTGTTTTAATTTTAAAGTTGGCTTCCCTAAAATAATGCCTGAAGGCTGGGCAGGGAGAGAAATGAATCAGAACCCGAAGACTGCATGCTTTTTGTGTGTTTCTGTCCTCAAGCTTCTGCTGGGACAGGGCTTATGCATCATTTGAGTAGCAAATAGCTCACCTGAGGGAGCAGTTTCTGCAGCTGCTGGCTGATACTTTTTTGTGCCTGACTGTTTGCACAGAAATATAAGGAAGTATTAGAACTGGTGAGAAGAACCTGCATCTTCAGAAGTGTCTCTTAGCTTTTTCTGGACCTAAACCCCTTCAAAGATCTGAAACAATCAAAAGACCCTCCATATTGTGTAATGGCACAGAGGCACATGCATGCAAAGTTTGCATGTAAGTTGTCAAGGAATGGAGGTAGAAGGATAGGCATGGAACTCCGGAGAGCTCCTAGGTAGGGTTTCTCAGAGTGAGATCACTGAAAAATGTACATTAGAGAGACCCAAGTTGCTAATTAAAAGGCAGGTAGGCTCCCAGCCCCACCCTAGATTCTCAGAAGAATCTGTAAATGTTAGATTCCAGTGTCTCCATTTATCCCACTCTCCAGGTAATTCTTATGCACACAAGAGTTTGAGAACCTTGGCCTAGCATGTCTGTGAACCCAGGTTTAGGACTCCTGTTTTCTAACCACAAAAAAATGCTTATTTTACGTGCAGATTCATACTCAGAAACTGTGATAGAATAGGTCTAAAATGAGATGCAGAAATCTACATCTTAATCATTTGTGGGACTCTGGTACAAGGATCCAACACCACACTTAGAGCAATGGTCTAGAGGAACAATCCTGGAGAATTTGGTTTTGGAGATTTTCGCCTAGTTTTTGTATCCCCTATGTGCCTCATGCTGGAGCTGACTCTCTAATACTCAGAAATCTTCCATTATAGCTTCTCATTTATAAAAAAATGTATTTTAGACCTAGTGATCACTTTTCTTTATCAGAGAAATTAGACGATTCATTTTAAAACAACATTTAATGCATATGTTGTAATGAATATGCAAAAGTTCAAGTTGCTTAAGCAAAAGGTATTAGTTTGGCATTCCTCCTACCAAAAACAATGACTAATGATGGGCTCAAAAGCATAGTTATTTTTCTCAACTTAAGGAAGTGCATTCTGCCCATATTCCTGAGTTTACAAGGTAGACTGATTTTGTATGCTTTGGGGTAGTATTATTGTGAACAGTATGTGTTTCTCTTTCATAATACTTTGCCACCAGGAATGCAATAGAAACTATTGTCTCTCCAGTTATTTTTGCAGTAACTTGGATCACTTAAAATCTTTGCTGCATATTTAAGAGACCAACAAATAAATGTAGAGTGTCAAATGTCTACTTGAGTGTATATTGCTCTCAATAGTGCTATTTGAAGAATTCTAAACTGTCCTAGTAAATTTTGTATTCCTCTGAAGAACTTAAAGATCTTTGGTAGGAAACAAAATATATAACTTCATCTTCTGTAAAATCAGATCATTGTAATATGGCCCTTTGAGGCATTGAGGGTATGTCTCGAATGTTTGTGCTTACCAGTTACGCTAACAAATACTTAGAGAAATTAAAATATTCAACTAGCATCCCACACACAGACCATGCTTCAGTGATGTTTATGCTCTTTGTTACTAAAAGAGTCATGATGCGAAGATCTTCACTATGAATTGCACTGTAGGTCCTGTCTTCATTCCCAAGGCTTTAAATACCATCTATATGCTAATGACTTCCAAATTTATATCTGTCACACCACCCCCTTCTCTGAGCCCAAGACTTACATATCCATCTTGCTATTAGCAGCTCCCTTCAGAAATCTCATTGGCATCTCAATATTAGCATGATCCAGCCTTCACCATCTCAGTGAAAGGAACCACAATGCACCCAGTTGTGGTGCAAAAACCATAGGAGCCTCTTCCCTCTCTCTTACCCCTACATCTCATGGAGACCCTCATGTATCACCCAGGATATATTTTAAAGTTAGAGATGAGGGTCTATCTTTGCTAACTTTAAGATATATCCCAAATCTAACGTCTCATCACAGTCCAAACCACTAACACTTCTCATTCCTACCACCTCAGTCACTTCTTGACTGGTCTTTCTACTGACTACATGGTAGAATATTCTGTGTGTTTTTATATAAAGTTTTATTATTTTATTTTTATTTATGCATAATGTTTATACATGGTTTCAAGTACATGTGATAATTTAATACATTCATATAATTTGTAAAGATCAAATTAGTGTACTTGGGATATTCATCACCTAAAATACTTGTCTTTTCTTTATACTAGAAACATTCCAGTTCTTGTCTTCTAGTTATTTTGAAATATACAATAGCTTCTTGTAAACTATAGTCATTCAGCTGATCTATCTAACACTAGGTCTTATCTTTTCTATCATACTGTATATTTGTACCTATTAATTGAGTCCTCATCATCCCTCCTTCCTCTACCCTTCCTGGCCTCTGGTAACCACCAACCTACTTTCTGTCTTCATGAGATCCACTATTTTAGCTCCCTCATGTAAGAACATGGAACTCCTGAAACCTCTTGAGATCTCCTAGGCAGGGTTTCTCAGAGTGAGGTGGCTGAAAAACATACATTAAAGAAACTCAGGGTGCTAATTAAAATGCAGGCGGGCTCCTAGCTCCACCCTAGATTCACAGAAGAATCCGTAAGTGTTAGATTCCAGTGTCTGCATTTTAGCCCACTTTCCAGGTGATTCTTGTGCACCTAAAGTTTGAGAAACTTAGCATGTCTGTGAACCCAGATTTAGGACTTTCAGTCACCTAAGTGCGTTTATTTTAAGTGCAGATTCATACTCAGAAACTGTGATGGAGTAGGTCTAAAATGGGTGATATTTGTCTTTCTATGTCTGGTTTATTTCACTTAACATAAGGACCTCCAGTTTCATCCATGTTGGTGCAAATGACAAGATTTCATTCTTTTTATGATCGAATAATATTTCATTGTGTGTGCATACACACACACACACACATACAAACACACACGTGATATATATATATCACATTTTCTTTATCCATTCATTCATTGATGCAAGGTTAAGTTGATTCCTTATTTTGACTGTTGTGAATAGTGCTGCAATAAACATGAAAGTGCAGATGTCTTCTTGATATATTAAATTCCTTTTTTAGATATATACCCAGTAGTGGAATTGCTAGATCATATCTTAGTTTTTTGAGGAGACTCAATACTGTTCTACATCGTAGCTGTGCTAATTTACATTTCTACCAATAATGTACCAGCATCGCCCCTTTCTCCACATCCTTACCGGCATCTATCATTGCCTATCATTTTTATAAAAGCCTTTTTAACTGGATGAGAAGATATTTCATTGTAGTTTTGATTTGCATGTATCTGATGATTAATGATGTTGACCATTTTTCATATACCTGTAGACCATTTGTATGTCTTCTTTTGAGAAATGTCTTTTCACATAATTTGCCTATTTTTTAATTGGATTTTATTGTTGTTATTGAGTTGCTTGAGCTTTTTATATATTCTGCTTATTAATCCCTTGTTAGATGGATAGTTTGCAAATATTTTCACCCCTTCAGTGGGTTGTCTCTTCACTTTGATTGTCTTCTTTACTGGGAAGAAGTTTTCAGTTTGGTATAATCTCATTTGACTATTTTTACTTTGGTTACCCGTGCTTTTGAGGTTAAACAGAAAACCCTGGGCTACACAAATGTACTGAAACATTTTACCAAATTTTTTTTGAGTTGTTTTATAGCTTCATGTCTTACATTTAAGTTTTTAATCCTCCTTGATTTTATTTTTGTGTATGGCGAGAGATAGGAACCAGTTTCATTCTTCTGTATATAGTTATTCAGTTCTTCCAACACCATTTATTAAAGATACTGTTCTTCCCTTATTGTATGTTCTTGATGTTTTTGTCAAAGATGAGTTGACTACAAAAGTATGGATTTATATCTGGGTTCTCTATTTTGTTCCATTGGTCTATATCACTATATTTATGTCAGCACCATGCTGATTTGGTTACTACAACTTTGTAGTACATTTTGAAGTCAGATAGTATGATGCCTGAAGCTTTGTTCTTTTTTGCTCAGGACTGCTTTGGCTATTCAGGGTCTCTTGTGGTTTTTTCTACTTCTGTAAAGAATGTCATTGGTATTTAAATAGGAATTGCATTGAATCTATAAATTGCTTTGGGTAGTATTATCATTTTAACAATACTAATTCTTTTAATTCATGTGCATGGGATATCGTTCCATTTTTTGTGTCCTCTTTAATATGTTATAGTTTTTTGGTGTATAGTTCTTTCACTCCTTTGGTTAAATTGATTCCCAGGTATTTCAGATTCTTTGTAGCTATTGCAAATGAAATTGCTTTCTTGGTTTCTTTTTCATATTGTTCACTATTGGTGTATATAAGTGCTACGGATTTTTTACCTGTTGATTTTGTATCCTGCAGCTTTACTGGATTCAATTATCAGTTCTAACAGTGTTTTTGATAGTCATTAGGCTTTTCTAAGTCTAATATCATATAATCTGCAAGTAAGGATAAGTTGCCTTCTTCCTTTCCAGTTTGAATGTCCTTTATTTCTTTCTTTTACCTAATTCCTCTGGTCAAGACTTCCAGTACTATAGTGAATAAAATGGTTAAAGTAGGCATCCTTGTTTTATTCTGGATGTTAGAGGAAAGGTCTTCAAAATTCTTCCCATTTAGTATGATATTACTATGAGTGTGTCATATATGGCCTTAATTATTTTGAGGTATGTTCTTTCTATACCCAGTTTAGTGAAGGTTTTTTTTTTTATCATAAAGCAATGTTGAATTTTATCTAATTCTTTTTTGGCATCTATTGAAGTTACATAATTTTTGTTCTTAGTTCTGTTAATGTAATATATCCCATTTATTGATTTGTGTATATTGAACCATTCTTGTTTTCCTGGGATAAATTCCACTTGATCTGGATGAATGATCTTTTTAATGTGTTGTTGAATTCAGTTTGCTAGTATTTTATTGAGAATTTTTGCATCTATGTTCGTCAGTGATATTGGCCTATAGTTTTCTTTCTTCAATGTGTCCTTGTCTGGTTTTGGTATCAGAATAATGCTGACCTTGTAGAATAAGATTGGAAGTACTTCCTCCTCTTTAAATGTTTATGAAAAGTTTAAATAGAACTGGTATTAGTTCTTTAAAAGTTTGGTAGAACTCAGCAGTGAAGCCATCAGGTCCTAGGCTTTTCTTTGGTGATAGACTTTTTATTATAGCTTCTGACTCGTTATTCATTATTGGTTTATTGAAGTTTTCTATTTCTTCATGGTTCAGTCTTGGTAAGTTGTATGTGTCCAGGAATATATCCATTTTGTCTTGATTTTCCAGTTTGTTAGAATATAGTTTATAATAGTATCTAATGATTCTTTTTACTTCTACAGTCTCAGTTATGTCTCCTTGTTATTAGTGTCTTCTCTTTTTTTCTTAGTTGAGCCAAGTTTTGTCAATTTTGTTAATATATTCAAAAATACCAAATTTTTGTTTTATAGATCTTCTGCATTTTTTATTCTCAATTTTCTTTATTTCTCCTCTGATCTGTATTGTTCTTTTCCTTCTACTAATTTTGGGTTTGGTGTATTCTTGCTTTTCTTATTTCTTGAGCTGCATCATTAAGTTATTTATTTGAAATCTTTCTACTTTTTTGACAAAAGTGTTTACTGCTATAAACTTCTCTTAGTTTATAGTACTCTTAGTACTGCTTTTGCTGTATCCCATATATTTTATTATGTTGTATTACCATTTTTTCACCCCTTCACTTTTGTTCTATGTGTTTCTTTATAGGTGAAGTGGGTTTCTTGTGGCCAGCATATAATTGGGTCTTGTTTCTTTATCCATCTATCCATTCTGATTTTTAATTGGAGAAGTGAGTCAATTTACATTCAGTGTTATTATTGATAAGTAAGGACTTACTACTGCTATTTTGCTTTCTGATTGTTTTCTAACGTCTCCCTTTCTTACTGCTTCCTTTGTCGTTAAGTGATTTTTTTTCCTGGTAGTATGTTTTAATTTGTTGTTTTTTTTAATCTTTAGTGAATATATTATAGGTTTTTGCATTGTGGTTACCATGAGGCTTACAAAAAAACACCTTGTAGATATAAAATTTTATTTTAAAGAGATGATAAATTATCTTAGATCACAAAGAATATAAACAAAGAAAAACACTTTACACTTTAATTTCTCCCCCACCCCTCACATTTTGACATCTAGTTGTCTTAATTTACATGTTCATATATTACCTATCTCTTAACAGGTCGCTGTAGCTATTGTTGTTTTTGATAGTTTCTCATTTGGGCTTCATATTAGAGCTACGAATGGATTGCACACCACAATTACAGTATTAGAGTATTTTGAGTTTTTCTGCATAATTTTACCAGTGCGTTTTATACCTTCAGGGTTTTGTTTTTGTTCTTATGTTAGTGTTTTTCTCTTTCAAATTAAAGAACTCCCTTTAGCATTTCTTATAAGAAGAGTCTGATGGTGATAAATTCTCTCAGCTTTTGTTTGTCTGGAAAGACTCTGTCTCTCCTTTATGTTTGAAGGGTAACTTTGCTGGATATAATATGTGTGGATGTCAGTTGTTTTGTTTTTGTTTTTTTCTTTTTTTTCCTCTCAGTACTTTGAAAATGTCATTCCACTCCCTCTTGACCTGTCTGGTTTCTGTTGAGAAATCTATTGCCAAATGAAATAGACTTCCTTTATACAGTATTTGCTTATTTTCTCTTGCTGGTTTTAGGGCTTTTTGTCCTTTATCTTTGAGAGTTTGATTACTATATGCCTTGGCATAGCCCTATTTGGATTGAATCTGTTTGGTGTTCTTAATCTTCCTGTACATGGATATTTTTGTCTTTCTTAAGTTTTGGATTGTTTTCTGTTATTATTTCTTTGGATAAGTTTCTACTTTTTGCTTTTGCTTAACTCCCTCTTTGGACTAATAATTCTTAGATTTTTTGTCTTTTGAGGTAATTTTCTATATCTTGCAGGTGATCATCATTGCTTTTCATTCTTGTTTATTTTCTCTCTGCTGACCGTATAATTTCAAATAGCCTGTCTTTGACCCCACTGACTCTCTCCTCAGCTTGATCTATCCAGCTGTTGAGAAAAATTCAATGAGTTTTTCCGTTTCTCAGTTCCTAGATTTCAGTTTGATTTCTATTTTATTTCACTCGGTTAAATTTCTTTGATAAATGTCTGAATTGCTTTACTGTGTTGTCTTGGAGATCACTGAGTTGCCTTAACTACTGTTTTGAATTCTTAGTTAGAAAGCTCACATATAACTATCTCAGGATCAGTTACTAGTTCCTTGCTTTGTCTACTTGGGGAGATCACAGTTTCCTATTTGCTGTTGTTTCTTGTGGATATACATCTATGTCTTTGCATTGAGGGATTATTTATTTCACTCTTCTCTGTCTGGCTTATTTTGGGATATTTCTCTCTTCAGGTACTCTTGATACTTCCTATGGGTTAAGGAAGAGACAAGCCTCTCACTAAAGAACCCAAGACATTGAGGAAGCTAGTTGTCTACCTGGATCTCACTTTTTCCTGTGTAGAAACAGTAAATAAGGAGAAAATGATAGTGCTCTTAGCGTTGGGTAGAATGAGGGAGCAGCATCATGAATATAAAAATTCAATTCTCTTACTTTCTGCTCAAAATTTTTTCACTTCTCTGTGGCCCTGAGAACTATCTCATGCTCATATTTGAGTTATGAGCTACTTCTGAAGACAATTTCAACACTGTATTTGTTTTTTTTATTTTCTGTGGAGAAGAGTGAAGCCAGCCTACTTTCATGCTGTCATTTTGGAACTGGAAGTCCATAGTTTCTCAATTAAATAACCCACCCAAGAAATGTGTCATTCTCTGTTTCACGTGTCATTCTCTGAGAGCCTAACCCAACTGAGAGTAGTACTGACTTGAAAAGGGATAAAGCAAGAGGGGGCGGGGTACAGGGGGAAAAAAAAGAAAAGGGTAAAGCTTTTCAGTTTTATAAGGTCTCACTTGTCTATCTTAGCTTTTGTAGCATTTGCCTATTCCAACATCCAAAGGGAGTATGTTTCCTGTGTTTTCTTCTAGGATTCTTATAGTTTGAGGTACATTTAGGTCCTTGATCCATTTTGAGATGATTTTTGTATATGGTGATAGGTAGGGATCGAGTTTCATTTCTCTTCATGTAGTTAGCAGTTTCCCGGTACCATTTGCCAATGATTGTTATTGGTGGATTTGTCGAAGATGAGCTGGTTGAGTAACCATGTTTTTACTTCTGGAGTCACTGTCCTGTTCCATTGGTCTATGTGCCTATTCCTGTACCAATACCATGACATCTTGGCTACTGTAGCCTTGTTTGTTTGTTTTGTTTTGTTTTTTGAGTTGGAGTCTTGCTCTCTAGCCCAGACTGGAATGCTGTGGAACACTCACGGCCACCCCAGCTTCAACCTGCTGGGCTCCAGCAATCCTTCCACTTCAGCCTTCCAAGTAGCTGAAACTACAGACACGTACTACCATGCCTGGGTAATTTTTATTTATTTATTTATCTATTTATCTATTTATTTATTTATTTATTGTAGAGACAAGGTCTCACCAAGTTGCCCAGGTTGGTCTTGAACCCACGGGCTCAGGCAATCCATTTGCCTCAGCCTCCCAAAGTGATGAGATTACAGGCTGAGCCACTGAGCCCGGCCAGCCTTGTAATAAAGTTTAGTCTGTAGGTGTGACATCTCCTGCTTTTCCTTTTGTAAAGCATTGTTTTGACTAGTCATGCTCCTTCTTGTCTCCATATGAATTTCTGTATTGTTTCCAGGTCTGTGAAAAATTATATTGCTAATTCAATGGGTATTGCATTGAATCTGTTGATTGCCTTGAACCAACCTGTTGCCCATCAAAAGTGAACTGGATAGAGAAAATGTGGTACATATATATGATGGAGTATTACACAGCCATAAAGAAGAACAAAAGCATGGCCTTCACAGCAACTTGGATGCAGTTGGAGGGAAACCATCATACTAAGTGAACTACCACAGAAACAAAGAACTAAATACCGTGTGTTCTCACTCATAAGTGGGTCCTGGGGTGTTTTATTTCTTGCTCCCTATTACTGTTTCTACACTGGAAAAAGTGAGATCCAGGTGGACAACTAGCTTCCTCACCATGTTGGCTTCTTAGCACAAGAGTGGGATCGGCAGTTGCTGGGCACTGCTAGGGGAGGAGGGAAAGAGAAGGGTGGGGGAGGGACATGTGACAACACAGTGGGTCCACTAGCAGGGAGAATGAGGGCCAGCTAGAAACCCAAACTTCACCTGCATACGGTCTACTTGTATAGTAAATCCCAACTTGTACCCCACAACTCTATAATAAATAAATAAATTTTTTAAAAAGATAAAGTTTTGTCATGCCAGGTAATATAATTTCAAATATATTATATTTTTTAGAGTCCTGTGATATCTCGAGTCCTGGTAGGTACCAATAGTGAGGGGTTTTTGGTGAGAAAGGAGAGATGGAGAACCTAGGTACTGAATCCTCCAGGTCCACCAACACCAGACATGAAGCCCTCTGAGGGTGTAGACTCTGGCTTCTTTAGCTTTGTATGGCCATCACTAGTAAAAGTCTTAATCATTGCTCAATAATTGTTATTTGATCCTCAGATTCCCTGAGCACAAGATACCCACCCATGCCATTGGCCTCCTTTGTTAGACCCTTCTGCAGATTCAGCACCTTGGTATGTCTGGGGAAGCAAATCTGGGTGACCAAAGACTTGACCAGAGTGGATGATATGCTCCTTTTTCCAAACCCATCTAGGCAACAATTAAGTATCTGGTAATATAGAAAGCAGCAGTTCCCAGTGATTTGGTGATCGTTCTACTTCCTTTCCTCAAGGGAGGAAAGGTTGTTGAAAGTAAGAAGAGATAAATGCTACCACCCTGAATAATTGTTAGTGCCAAATAAATGGTCTGGCAAGTTTCTGTGCTCCAAACTGAGCAGCTGGAAGGACTACAAGAGAGGAGACAGTTTCAGAAAAGCAATTGGTCTCAAGAAAGTTTCCTTGGAAACTTAGTTTAAAATTGGCTTGGATAGGAACCCAACCTCATTGATTAAACACTGACTGAAAGACCATAGGGTAATGATAAATTACCAAGGAGCCCATTTGAGGGTAAGTGTCCAATTGGTGCCACAGGGTTTAGAGTAAGAACCTGTCTTCCTTCACAATTTTATTAATGATCTGGAAGTGGTTAGAAATGGCATGTTCATGCTCGATTGGGAGCTAGTATAAGCAAGAAAGTGGTAGAATAATGATATAAGTAGACTAAACAAAGTGGAAAATAGCCCCATGACACTTGGCTTAGAAAAATAAACTTTAAGATTTTTTAAAAACAGGGGTATAAAGGGAGCTAAGAGAATTGAAAAGAAAATACTTAATAGATATAACAAATCTTGTTATATCAGGTTGACTAGCAAGTGTGAAACCCTTTGGAGTGTTGGATAGCCAGAGGAGAAAAAGGATCCATGAAGGAGGCAGCAAACATGTTGAAGTCAACCCCCTCCACACATAATACCAAAACTGGCCTAGAAATCCCACACACTCTCTCTGGAATTCTTGAGTGTGCCCTAGAGGAAGCAACATGATGATAGTTCTGTGGCTAGGTATGGGTTCCTGATACTCACAAGTTAAGGGAAAGGTTTTGGGACGAAGATCCAATAATTGGGAGATCTATACCTTGTTCATGGTCAAGGAGGATACTCTGGCAGGAACCAAAATGTCCTGGACCTAGTAAAAAAATGGAGCTAGACAAAACTCCCAAGCCTGAGCAAATGATGTTTGCATCATAAAGTGGAACAGTTTATGCAGAGGAAAATGAAGGGCTGAGGTCTGACAGAAAGCAAAAGAGAACTTTAAATACATCTTTTTGGAAATAAAGTCATAAAACCAAATATAGAATAAAAGCAATCATGGGTGAGGCACCGAGTAGTGTTCAGAAGAAATGAGCATGCCAATGTTGACATGGATTTTTATGACTTCACATGTTAATGTTTCAATGCACAGACTCATGTCAAAAAATAAGTGGTCTTAAAATCTGTCACAAAGAAATAAGTACTACATATAGGAATGATTGAAACTCAATGGTATGCAGCAGATGAGTGACAAGTTACTGGAATGAGAGTCAGGAGAACTGGGTCTTTGAGGTCTGTGCCTCTGCTACCAATCTAAACGTGGCCATAGAAACTTGTACCTAAACCCCTGCTTAAGGGGATGAGGAACCAGTTTACTGAAGTGCCCACCACTCTCTGCCCTGGCCCTCTCAGCCAAAAAGTTTTTATTTCCTGCTTTGGGAATATCAAAATAAGAATAGCTAAATGCCATCAGTAAAGAGAAGTGAATGAGGGAGAGTAGGAAACGATTCATGTACAAAGGCATATTTAGATGTGTTTATTGAACATAGAGCTTAGAAACTGAGGGCAAAAATGGCATGGGGGAGATATATGGTTAAATAGTGTCCACTCAAAATTTACGTTCACCCTGCACCTCAGAAGGTGACCATATTTGGAAATAGGGTCTTTGCTGACATAATTAGTTTAAGATGAGGTCAAAGTAAATTACTGTGGACTCCAATACAATGGTTGGTATCCTGTTAAGAGAGAAAACAGAGACACAGAGAAACAAACAGGGAGAATACCCTGTGAAGACTAAAGCAGAGACTAGGTGACACATCTACAGACCAGAACTGCCAAATATTGCTGGCAACCACCAGAAGCCAGAGAGGCAAGAAAGCCTTCTTTCCTGGAGTCTTCAGATGAAGAATGACCCTGTCGACATCTTGATTTCAGATTTTTAACCTGCAGAACTATGAGAGTATACATTCATGTTGTTTAAACCATCCACTTTGTGGTACCCTGATATGGCATCCCTAACAAACTAATGCAGGAAGTGATCAATTGCATGCAAATAAAAGGTAGTTAAGACTCAAGACAGTAAAAAAAACTTTCATCCTGGCATGTCTCCAGGTCATGAGGGAAGCTCCAAACTAGACTTGTGTTTGTGACTGAGAACAGTGCTTCGACTGAAGGAAAAAAAACTCAGAGATGAAGGAAACTCTTGGTCAAAGACATTTGTGTTAGAAACAGAATGGAAGTAATAATATTTTATTAAATCCTAAATAAATTCTAATCAATAAACCCCAAATCAGAAACATAATCTAACAGATATTTTTTTGAAGGGGGTATTATTTAAACAAAAAGTTTTAGTGATATAAATTAAATTATACCACTTTCACTAACTATATGTGTAATCCCCTTTGTCAAAATAATGGTTATATTAATACTTAGTGGTCCAAGAAAATCCAGGTGGAATTCAGGTGTTAGAAACCAATATTTCTATGGTCCAAGGCATTGAACCTGGTTAAGTACCTACTATGTGCCAGGCACACCGATAAAGGTAAAATACAATTGTTGAAACCACTCACAAATTAAATGTTTAGTAAAGTTTTGTCTCCCAGCAGTTCTCTTAAAACATAAGCACTATGTCCCTGAAGGGACTTACTACAAGTCATTGAATCCTTGGTGGTCAAACTTGAAAGCAAGTGAGCAAGGCATGAATTGTGGGATGGGGATCAGGCTTGGGGTTGGGGCAGATGGACTACCGAGGAAGGATCTGTGGTGAGGCACTCGGATGATCTGGATCCCACATAAGGATACTAAACACCTGAAGGAGACAACACAAAGAGAGGGAGGAAAAGCAAAGGAAGAGGCTTGAGGATGTCAAAGTAAACTTTGCCAGCTTCACGATTCTGCCATCTGGAGCTCTGAAATGTCAGGTGCATGCAATTTAGAGAATCACAGCAAAGCTAGTTTTAGAGCTGTTGCCATAATGTCTGCCTTGCCTTGGTTTACTTACTAAGCTATTTGTCTCAGAACAACAGCAGGCGGTGAACGCCACAAGTTATTTATATATGTCTTTTTTAATTACTTTTCCCTCTTTTACCTGCAGTCTGTTTTTCTACCATTTTTGTTTTTAAAACTCCAACAACAACCCTCTCCCCATCTCTCCATGGCAAGTGCAGCCCCAGCTCTACCTTCTCCCTGCACAGAGCGGGGTAGTCTGTTTGTAGATGAGCTTCAACAGCCCAATTGCTCGTATTCTGAACAGACCTTCAGTTTTGGATCCCAGTTTAAGCCCAGTCTCAAGCCCCAGAGATGCAGCTCAGCTGTCAGGATGCAGAGTGGGGAGGTGGTTGGGGCCTGACACAGACATTTCACGTCATGTGAGAGAGTTCATTTTATAATATAGACAGTGCTTCCCACACAGATCATGATTCCTGATCACAAGCATCAACCAGGATACTTATCATGTAAATTCTGGGGCTCCATCCCCGGAGGGGCCTGTGAGCCTGTGGTTTAGCGACTATCTCAAGTGAGCTTTCTGATCAGGGAAGCTCTGAGAACACTTTCATGGCCAACAGGGCACCACAGAGGATTTGGGGCAGCCGTGAAAGGTGATCAGGTGTGTAATCTCTAAGCATCAGTCTGGAAGGCGGGAGGAGATGGATTGGAAGGTGATGAGACCACAGGTGGGGCGACCATTTAGGGGGCTGTTTCAATAATGCAGGAGAAAAAAAGATGAGAGTCTGAACGAAAGCAAAAGCCAGTGGGAGCCAGAGGCTCATCAAGGTATTAGAATCAACAGGACTTAGTAAATGAGCAGGCAGCTCTGAGAAAGGCCCACCGACTCATGCTGAGCACCTCTCAAGGAAAAGTCTTGATCTACTGGGTTCATTAAAATCAGAACCTGTAGGAAGCAGGAGGTTTCGTGGTACTCTGCTGAAAGTCTAAAAGTGCTGAAACATGTTCTTTAACTTTCTGACCCAATTTCTGTCAGTCACTCTCTCTGGTTTTCAGTCAGAACAGTGTTTTTCCCATAGAAACCTCTGCAAGTGTCTAAGCTTCTTTAGACTCCAGCCTTAACCCTCCTCACTCTGCCATGCAGGCTGCCATTCTGCTTCTCCTTTCTGCATCCCTAGTCTCCAGGGTCAGGGCTCTGGGTTGACCATACACAAGGTTGTGAGAACTCATCTGAGCTCCCCCGGTGTCCAAGGGCTGTGTTGAGCATGTGTAGGTCCTGTTCCTCAACCCATCCATTTCCTCTATTCATGGACATTTATGCTTCCCACCCCATTAGGGCAACTTCTTCCTTGGCCTGTCTATCTCATCAACTCTCACACACTTTCCAGTCTTCTCACATGCATTTCTGTTCTCCTGCGCCCACGCCTTATAATTCTTTGTTGCTTCTCTTATTGACTCTGTGACTGAATGCTTTAATTAAAGCACCATAAAATGCCTTTTGAGATGGTTTCCCTTCAGTCCTATATGCATTGGCCCCCATCTGTGTCACTTAACCCTCACAGTACTCCATGCAGCCTTCAAAGGTGGCTTAACACAGGAAACCTGGGTTTTCCAAAGCTCCATCTCATATCACAGAGGTGGAGCACAGAGAGGGGAAAGGGGCAGGAGACTCTTCCTCTTCTCTACCATTTGCCTTTCTTGTTTTTGTTGTTTGCTGTGGTTCTCCCTTTTCTGTTTAACCCTGATCTGACAGCTATGTAAAGAACAGATGGGGTAATAGTACAGTGTTCAGAAAGCATGGGCTAGGATTAAATTCCCAGCACTCGGAAAAGAATGGGGCAGGAGGGCATGGGGGGTAGTCCAAGCAGGAGACAGTGGACAATGGACAGGAAGGCAGGGCAGAGGAAAGAGAACATGAGGAAGTACCTTCCCCAGTCCCTGTAACAGATGTGAACAAAGCAGCTGCATTGTTAGTACCATGGCAGGAAGCCTGTTCCAGGAGGTGGACCCCAAAAGTGCATTCTGTGCCATGCAGTGGCGGCTGTAGGACAGACCGTCGTGGCCTCACTTTGGGCCTGTGCCTGGCTTTCATGTAACCTTTCAAGGCACTGAGAGCTGACACAGCCACATGCCAGGTCCCTCCCAGCACACTCATGTCTCCTCTTGTTATGGACACAATTTGGCAGTGACCCTTTCCTAAGAACCAAAAAGAAAAAAATCTTCTTTTCATTTACAAAACAAGAGATAAGGGCTTTCTCTCTCTGTCATCTTCCTGCTCATTTTTCTTCCACGTCTTAGATAAGGGAGGCAGAGTTGTTTAATTATGTTTTCAGTGAAAGAATGCAAACTCTTCCTTTCTGCAATGCCCAGAGTTCCCTTTGGGCCTGCTGGGCTTTTCCATAGGGCTGTTTTCTTGGAAAGAAATATAACAGCGTTTCTGTCACTGA
>NW_007260048.1:430176-478180 GCF_000164805.1 Carlito syrichta | reverse complement strand
CCTCTCCCCATCTCTCCATGGCAAGTGCAGCCCCAGCTCTACCTTCTCCCTGCACAGAGCGGGGTAGTCTGTTTGTAGATGAGCTTCAACAGCCCAATTGCTCGTATTCTGAACAGACCTTCAGTTTTGGATCCCAGTTTAAGCCCAGTCTCAAGCCCCAGAGATGCAGCTCAGCTGTCAGGATGCAGAGTGGGGAGGTGGTTGGGGCCTGACACAGACATTTCACGTCATGTGAGAGAGTTCATTTTATAATATAGACAGTGCTTCCCACACAGATCATGATTCCTGATCACAAGCATCAACCAGGATACTTATCATGTAAATTCTGGGGCTCCATCCCCGGAGGGGCCTGTGAGCCTGTGGTTTAGCGACTATCTCAAGTGAGCTTTCTGATCAGGGAAGCTCTGAGAACACTTTCATGGCCAACAGGGCACCACAGAGGATTTGGGGCAGCCGTGAAAGGTGATCAGGTGTGTAATCTCTAAGCATCAGTCTGGAAGGCGGGAGGAGATGGATTGGAAGGTGATGAGACCACAGGTGGGGCGACCATTTAGGGGGCTGTTTCAATAATGCAGGAGAAAAAAAGATGAGAGTCTGAACGAAAGCAAAAGCCAGTGGGAGCCAGAGGCTCATCAAGGTATTAGAATCAACAGGACTTAGTAAATGAGCAGGCAGCTCTGAGAAAGGCCCACCGACTCATGCTGAGCACCTCTCAAGGAAAAGTCTTGATCTACTGGGTTCATTAAAATCAGAACCTGTAGGAAGCAGGAGGTTTCGTGGTACTCTGCTGAAAGTCTAAAAGTGCTGAAACATGTTCTTTAACTTTCTGACCCAATTTCTGTCAGTCACTCTCTCTGGTTTTCAGTCAGAACAGTGTTTTTCCCATAGAAACCTCTGCAAGTGTCTAAGCTTCTTTAGACTCCAGCCTTAACCCTCCTCACTCTGCCATGCAGGCTGCCATTCTGCTTCTCCTTTCTGCATCCCTAGTCTCCAGGGTCAGGGCTCTGGGTTGACCATACACAAGGTTGTGAGAACTCATCTGAGCTCCCCCGGTGTCCAAGGGCTGTGTTGAGCATGTGTAGGTCCTGTTCCTCAACCCATCCATTTCCTCTATTCATGGACATTTATGCTTCCCACCCCATTAGGGCAACTTCTTCCTTGGCCTGTCTATCTCATCAACTCTCACACACTTTCCAGTCTTCTCACATGCATTTCTGTTCTCCTGCGCCCACGCCTTATAATTCTTTGTTGCTTCTCTTATTGACTCTGTGACTGAATGCTTTAATTAAAGCACCATAAAATGCCTTTTGAGATGGTTTCCCTTCAGTCCTATATGCATTGGCCCCCATCTGTGTCACTTAACCCTCACAGTACTCCATGCAGCCTTCAAAGGTGGCTTAACACAGGAAACCTGGGTTTTCCAAAGCTCCATCTCACATCACAGAGGTGGAGCACAGAGAGGGGAAAGGGGCAGGAGACTCTTCCTCTTCTCTACCATTTGCCTTTCTTGTTTTTTTTGTTTGCTGTGGTTCTCCCTTTTCTGTTTAACCCTGATCTGACAGCTATGTAAAGAACAGATGGGGTAATAGTGTTCAGAAAGCATGTCCAGGAGGTGGACCCCAAGAGTGCATTCTGTGCCATGCAGTGGCGGCTGTAGGACAGACCGTCGTGGCCTCACTTTGGGCCTGTGCCTGGCTTTCATGTAACCTTTCAAGGCACTGAGAGCTGACACAGCCACATGCCAGGTCCCTCCCAGCACACTCATGTCTCCTCTTGTTATGGACACAATTTGGCAGTGACCCTTTCCTAAGAACCAAAAAGAAAAAAATCTTCTTTTCATTTACAAAACAAGAGATAAGGGCTTTCTCTCTCTGTCATCTTCCTGCTCATTTTTCTTCCACGTCTTAGATAAGGGAGGCAGAGTTGTTTAATTATGTTTTCAGTGAAAGAATGCAAACTCTTCCTTTCTGCAATGCCCAGAGTTCCCTTTGGGCCTGCTGGGCTTTTCCATAGGGCTGTTTTCTTGGAAAGAAATATAACAGCGTTTCTGTCACTGAAAATGACAGACACATCCAGCCTCATTCAAAGGTCACTGTCCAAGCCTGAGGAGCCCCAGGAATGAGGAATGGGCTCACGGTTAGTGCTCAAGGCTGCTTCTGAAAGGATATTCTCCATTGCAGGTAGAAACTCTGGTCTTCTAAAACTCAAGCTTGAGACTGAGTTCAAATAAATAGATGAAATGAAATAAGGTTTCATCCTGGTGTGGGCCCGTGGGCCCTAAGACTGCTCGTCTTGCCAGGGTAACTAATATTCATCAGTACACTATGTCTGTGCGACCTTCTCGCCTGTCAAAGCACCTTTACACCAACGATCTCAAGTGAAGCCCCTCCGCCATTTCTGTGAGACCAGAGGGCAGACGTAGTTATCCCAGTTTCACAGGGGGGCATAGAGAGATGAAGTGACACCCCCCCCCACACACACACACACACACACACACACACACACACATGCCACACACTCATCAAGGAGTGGTGAACCAGTAAACAGGATTAGATTCACGCTTTGCCTTCCAAGTTCCTACTGCCCCAGCAGCCATTACATCTGAGGCCTAACGATCAAGTCCTTAGCTTGAAACCTCGATTTTCTCCTCCCCCTTCTCTTTTTCTCCTCACTTTCAGCCAGTACAGCCAGGTCCTACAGATACTTCTCACTCGTCTATTTGTCACACAGGTCAGGGAGGCAGAGCTGTTTTATAGACCCTGGGTACCTCAACTTTGGGATAATGTCCTGCTTGCTTTGTCTATAGCTGGGATTCCTTGTCTTGAGTCTATCCACAACATGTCTGCCAGATTCATCTTCCTACAATACTACTTGTTTACCTTCAATTGCCTTCGCTTTCCTAAAAGTTAAAATCCCAAATCTTAACACCTGCTGTTCAAGGTGGTTTCCATCTGGCCCCTGCTGACTTCCCAGCCTGGTCCCCGGTTAGTTACTCCATCAAGCCAAACTTCCCTTCAACTAAATTGCCTGCCCTTCTTGGTTTTCTTCCAACACGTGTTCATTTCTGCCTCTGGGTAGTTGTTTAACTGTACTGGTTAAAAGGACAAAAATCTGGGTATTCTTTTTTTTTTTTTTTTGGACAGCAGGATTTATTGAAAGGACAGAAAAGCTCCCACAATGGGAGGGGACCCAATGGGGTTGCCCAGAATCTGGGTTTTCATTCTTGCTCTGCCTCTTGATTGTGGTGCAAGTTGGGCTACTTAGCCTTTCTTAGCCTCAGTTTCTGTACTTGTAAAATGGGGATAAAACTGGAATTTCTCACAGCGTCATAAAGGGGTTTGTCACAATGTTTATCCACAGGAAGTGCTTCACAACTACCAGTTTTTATTGTCCTCTGACTTTCCTCCCTTGAAGCCCATTTTGCCCCTAAAGTATTCCCTGAAAGTTCAGAAGTACCAATGACTGTAGTGATGATAGATAATAAAGAACACATAGCCTTTCTCCTGTGTCAGGCATTATGAAGTGCTTTGCAAATATCAACTCATTTATTCTTCGCTTTAGTGCTAATATTATATCCATTATAATGTAAGGAAACGGAAGCTCAGAGACATTAAATAACCTTCCCAGGTTACCCACGTAGGAAGTAATGGAGGCTGGGTAGGTTCCATTCTGGGAACTTCAGAAACTCCCCCTCCCAGACCCTGGCGGAGAACCCAGTTTATGTCATGTTCTCCTGAGTTTATTAAAAGCAAGGGTCAGCCCCCAACGCCTCAACTTTCACCTGGCAGATGCCCAGGAATGAATGTTTTTGCTGGGGATGGTGGGGTGCCTGCCTGTATCATCCCCCTCTCCACTCTAGTTGGGGCCTGGATTCGTTCCCAATTCCTGCAGTAACAAAGTACCACAAACTTAGTGATGTAAAACAATACAGATCTATTAGCTTACATTTCCGTAGATATGAAGTCTAAGGCAGGTCTCACTGGCTAAGATCGAGGTGTTGGCTGGGTTATGTACTGGAGTCTCTAGGGGAGAACTCACATCCTTGCCTTTTCCCAGTTTCTAGAGGCTGCTGCATCCCTTGGCCCATGGCCCCTTCCTCCATTTTCAAAACCAGCAGTGGCAGGTTAAGGCCTTACACCACATCCCTCTGACCTTGTCTTCTGCCATCCTCTTCCTTTTTTTTTTTTTTTTTTTTGATTTGGAGTCTCAATCTGTTGCCCAGACTGGAGTGCAGTGGCCACTCCCGGCCACCGCAGCCTCGAGCTGCTGGGCTCCGGTGATCCTTCTGCCTCAGCCTTCCAAGTAGCTGGAACCACAGGTGCACACTACCACGCCCGGCTAATTTTTTATTTATTGTAGAGATGAGGGCTCACCAAGTTGCCCAGGCGGGCCTCGAACCCGCAGACTCAGGCAATCCACTCACCTCAGCCTCCCAAAGCACAGGATTACAGGCTGAGCCACCAAGCCCGGCTCCTCTTCCATTTTTAAGAGGGAAACTGCTAGGGGAGGTAGGGCATACCTCATCAACAAGGGTACCTGCATGATCAATGTTTATATACCTAACCCTGAAATGTACCCCGCATCTTCATAATAAAAATTTTTAAAAAGAAAGAAAGATAATAGGGGTTTTTGAGGGATTGTCTTTCTAAATAAAAACAAACTTCTGCTTGCAAAAAAAAAAAAAAAAAAGAACACTGTGATTACATTGGGTCTACCTGGATAATCTTCCTATTTTAAGGTTAGCTCATTAGCAACCTTAATTCCACCTGCAGCCTAAATTTCCCTTTACCACACAACATATCTACAGATAACGGGGATTCGTATGTGAACATCTTCGGGGGACCATTTGCCTACCACAATCCCATATGGAATTCAAAGTAAACACAATGCCTAATCACAAAATAAATATAAATAAATCTAATAAAATTCTGGGGTTTTCCCATAACTACTTACCTCAGTGACTTTTTAAAAAATGAAATATACTTGTTTCCAAAACTACATCCTTGGATACCCCTGTTTCATGTAGCCCTCAGTGTGTGTCTCCTCCAGATGCCAGATTCTAGTCCTAACTGCAGAGGGGACAGCTGGAGGGAGGAGGACATGACCACATCCCACCTCTGAACCCCTCTTCCACCTCCCACCCCACCCCCACCCCCAGCTCCCACAACTGGCCCTAAAGGAATGAGGAGACTGGAAGAGATATGAACAGTAGAGTGAATAGATGCATGTATAGACCAATAAATAAACAGAGTGAAGAGGAGGAGAAGATAATGCAATGACCATACATACAGAAAGGGATGGATGGACTTGAGCTGGCAAAAATGGTGGTGAGTGGACATCACATCTTCCAGCAGGATGAGGTGGCAATGGGACGAAAGCTTGTGAGAACCAACAAAGTCAAGGCACAAATTTATAATAAGCCAGTGACAGCATGGAAAGAGTGATTGGTTGGATGAACACACAGAGAAGATAAAGTCATAGTCCTATTCCTATTAAATGCTTTTCAGTTTTTATTGTAATTACATGTTTTAAAAATGTAAATGGAATAAATTGAACTTGACTTCCCCATTTTCTCCAGATACTGCAATTATTCTCAAGGCCTGTCTTGAAAGGATGCCAGAGGGTGATGGATTAACTCTAAAATAAATCAAATTTCCCTTGCCACAGAGTTAGGGCAACACAATAACCATTCCATCGTGCCTCTGATGATGGAGGGGTTGCAGCGCCTTTTCCCTGGCCACTCTTCTGGGAACAGCCTGAGGAATAAGCTTGCTAATGTAGTGTCATAAACCACACTCCACCAGGGCAATAACCCTCTGTTGCCACTGCGCAGTGGGTGAATGGGCTTGGGCGGTGTTTCTGCCGAGCTGCCTCCCTTTGCCAAGGCTGCCTCCCAGTAAATATCTAGCTAGCGAACTCTTGGAAATGAGCTGGGCGTGATGCCAGCCAGACTTCCAGCCTGCCAGGATGGGCGGTGCAGAGGGCTCGGCACCTGCTCCCTCTGCTATCACCGGTACGCGGCTCCTGTGCAGGGCTTTGCTGACAGAGGGGATCTCTGGGCGGGATCCAGGACAGCCAGGGCTCCGTCAGCTTCTGGGCCTGAGTCAGCAGCTGAAACTCCTGCCTATGCCTGGAAATAATGAATCCGGAACCTGGGCTGGGAGAGAGGCCAAATGGAACCCCCGGCCTCTTTTGGGGGTCAGTAAATGCGGGCTCATCTGAGTTTAGGAAAAGTAGGACTCTTCCTTCTACCCACAGGATTTGGGCCAGGCAAATAGAAATGAATGCAGGTTTCCTACAATTAAAATTCCCAATTTATGTCCATCCTCTAGTCTTCACCTGCTCCTGAAAGCTTTTCATTTCCATCCTTTGTTCACATTATATGTAACTTGCTGATACCACTTCCAAAGGCATTTTAATAGGACAAGAATTGAAGCCTTAAGATATGGGCACAAAGAACTCATGGGGAAGTTTCAGGCAATGGCCTGGGAAAGACTTTTCTGACCATTAAGCTCTCTCAGGAGTTTCTGAAAGCAAACTCAGTATATAGTCTCTTATTCTAGCTGCATACAAGAGCCTTTTTGACAATATCCATAGTCACTATACATTGTTTTATAACTTATTTGTTCTGTTGTTTTATGACCCATTTGTCCCTCTGCAGTGCTGCGATTAGTCTGAGCCCAGCATTCCATCTCTAGAGAGTTCTTTTTAGACGGAACTGTCACCTGGTCCTACAGAGCTTTCTTACAAACATGCCCATTCCACCTTTGAGGACATCAGAGCCATCTAAGACAGGCTTCAGACACTAAAGCAGTCTCTCCTGTGGCTTCTTCATTTCTTTTGCTTTCCTCAATTGAGAATGTTTCAGGTTATTTGTATTAAACTTAGGTTCTTTCCTCCATTCCAGTCTATTCCAGGTGCTTAATGTGCTGCCTGGAATGGAAGGCAAAATTCCTACGGATACCAGTGCACTGCCACATGGAAAATCACCTCCTCAGTTGCAGACTCTCTACTTCTATTATTAAAGCCCAAGAACCAAGCAGCGTTACAAGGGACTTCACAACACAATTGCATATTCTGCTGACGCAAACTGCTAAACCTTTTTACATGACCCACTGCTAGGCCATGACTTCTTTCTTGTAGTCATGCTTTTAGGCACATTTGTTAAATATTGTCTTGCCCAATTCCTCTCTTGAGTCCAGCCTTTCAAAAATCTATCTATCCATCCACCTACTCATCCATCCATCCATCCATCCATCCATCCATCCATTCATCCATCCATCCATGTATATGTATAGAGAGAGATAATTTTACACAGCTCCTTGTCTTTTGAAAATCCATATTTCTACTTAAGTCATAGACAATACACTTAAATAGAGCAGAGCAAGGGGAGGGTTCTATACCAGACAACTATGGATCATTTTTCTCCATATTCATTAAGCAGCACCTTTGGTGTCCAGATGTTCAGCTACTCACCAGTGTGCCTATATGTCTCTGGGTCCAATTCATGTGTTTTTCTCTTGTCCACAACTAGGTGACCAGAGTCCTTCAGCTGCTGAAGTCCACATGTTCTATGTGACATGCATGTTCTTGATTTACCAGTCTAATATGACCTTCTCAGAGAAATAACTGTGGTTAGCCTGCTCCAATTTGCCCTCAGTGGACCCATGTTAGATCCAAGTGACCTTAGTGTCTTTTTCTAGGTGCTTCTAAAAAGTCCTTTAATGACCTGATGGAACTTTGATTGTGTTTTAACATCGAGCTCACAGGTCTGTAGTTCGTAGACTCTTTCTGGACACTTTGGAAATCAGTGTCCTTCCTAGGGGCAGATGCTACTATGCTATGGTTAGAGACTGTGGCGGACATTTGGTGAGTGACTGTCATTGGGCTCTTCTCTTCACTTATAGGACTAACGCTTTTTCCCACATAGGTCTGCTTTTTCTTTAGAAGTCAATAATAACTCCAAGCTGTATACTTGCTTTCAACTTCTTATGTGCTTCTTATGTGAGCCCCCAAAACACCAGTGAAGTACCCAATAGGGAAAAAAGGCAAAGTTGTAATGCCATGCCCGTGAATTATCCTTGGGGGTCTTGGAACTTACCACTGGACTTTGGTTTACTTGGTACAATGTGTGAATATAAGGTAAAATGGAACACAATAAGAAGCCTATAGTGTAGCAATTCTCATCACCTAGTGGAGAGTTCTGTCATCTTTCCTGTCTTGAGTTGATGCCAACCTCAGCTCCCTCTTCTGAGGGATTAAGTCAGTGTTTTCAGAAATATTCTTGCTTATCCGGGCCACATGTAGGGTATGTGAGCCCTAAAGAAGGAATTGAGATGGGGCAAAGCTCACAAAATAATGGGAAAAAAGAAAAGGAACTGTTCTACCCAGATAAAAACAGACCTTGAATCGCAAGAGTTTAGGACTCAGGTGGGGATGATAATACCTGTTCCACCTCCCTCATAGAAAAATGAGTCAATGTTTGTGCACTAGAAAGTGAGGGCTATTACTGGATGGGTGGGGGGTGAGTGGAGAGAACCATTCCTGGAGTCTTAAAGCCACAGAGCAATTATCTTAGTGATTTGGGGAAAGAGCTTGGGGAGAAACAGGCAGAGGACAAGGAGCTCTTCTGAGAAAAACAAAAAGAGAAAGTTACTTCTGAGAAAAACAAAAAAGAAAAACAAAGTTGAAATGAGTTCTCCTTCAGACAGAAGGATCTGTCCCTGTTCCTCCCTTCTCTACCCCACCTGCCTTTACGGGACCATCTGCATATTTCCCAACTTATGTGGTCAGAAGGGTCATTTGGGACTTGTGTTAAAAGCAGAGATCTCTGGGCGCGGCTTCTCAACCTTGTTGTACCTTAGTATCACCCAGGATCCTTTACAACTCAGATGCCTATACCACACCCCAGACCAAATAAACCAGACTCTCTGGGATTGGGACTGGGGTGTTAGTATCTTTAAAGTTCCCAGAGTTCAACCAAGGCTGAGAACCACTATGCCTACGTCTCCCCTCAACACAAAGAATCGGGCTCCCACAGGTGCCCTGTGTGATTATAATAATTAAAGAAGCTGAAGAACGCCGCCCTTTGAGACCGCTTTCTCCTTTTCAGGTGGCCCTAAAACATTTTCTTTTATTTACCAAAAAATAGAGGTAGGAAGGATGGAGTGCCTATCTCAACACCTTGGGATGGACCTGGGAAGACTGGCTGGGGGTAGGGAGGCCTCTGAAACTCTGGTAGGGTAATTACTCGGGAGTCTGACAAACTGACAAATGAAGTAATTTCCATTTCAAACAGAAAATGGAGATGAGATCAGATGCATTTCCTGGCAACAGAAGGAGGCAGCACAGTTACAGTTGCTCCAAAGACTAACCCATGGACCCTTCCCTGACAGTTGCAGGGCCGAAGGAAAGGGGACAAGGGAAGGCTCTACACCCACAGTCTATACTCCTCTTCCTATCCAGGCTCCATCCTACACCATGCAAGACCACAGGCACGTGCCTGGAGACACTCGGGCTCCCAAAAAACCATGCCTCGGGTCCAGAGGCATTCCCCAGTAACACAGTTTATCCTCGAGAGGACAGACCCCCTCAAAGAGGTCAGTAAAAGCTCTAGAATGGGCTTGAGTCCAAGAATTCTGGATTTTGGGTATAGAGCATGGCAAAGCGCGTGGTCTAGAAAATGATGGTGGGGATGGGTTCCAGGTGGGAACACCTTCAGCCCAGTGGATCCCTTAGTCCATGGGGAAAGACAAAACTAGAGGAAGCTAGAATGAGACCTTCAAAATTACAGGGACCAGGATGGGTTGCCTAGGTCTTAGGATGGCCCTGCTAATGCACACAAAGAAAGGAAGATTCTGCTCACTCTCCAGGAGTGGGGAGTAGAGCTCTACCAAGTGTTTGAGCTTCTTCTGGTAGAACTCATTCTCTGGCAGGAGGTCCATGCAGGACTCGTAGGTTCTCACCACCCAAGTCACAGTAGGGACCAAGACCCAGCTCCTCTTGTCATCTTCCCCTTGCCAACGGGTGGATCAAGTTTTCTCGTTCTCAATAGTTTTATTTCCTCTAATTATTTGGACAATATCCTCTACATACTTCTATTTCCCTCCTGTGCCTCTGCTCCAGACCATGGTCCCACACCCCATCTGGTTGTACACCCAGTTTCCTTTGCAAACTGCCACCTGTTCCTCTCCTCCTGAGCCAGGCTGTGTCCTACAGCAGACCTCTTCCTGCCTGAGAGTGTCCTTCATCCTTCTAAGTGCCTCAATTTTCTTAGACAAATCTACTCTCTCCTTATCTTTTTTTTTTTTTTTTTTTTGCTAATATCCGGGCCTCATCTCATCTCCCGTACCCTGACCTTCTCTGTTTACCTTTACCTTCATTGTGTGGGAAGAGGCTACCAGGCAATGCGTCTAATGTCTCTTATAAGCAAAACTAGAACTTACACTCTCAGATAATTGCTATCCTCAAGCTAGTGACCTGGGAAGAGAGTGCACTTATTTCAGTGACACTCTCCTTACCCCAGATGTTACTGCAGCTTCTCTTTTGAAATTGCCGTTGGGGACTACAACACATATAAAACTAATACATTCATCTTAGCCAGGATCTATTCCCTGCTCACAGGTCCACTGTTTTGACTCAGCCCTCTGTCTCCTTTGCAGCAGATTTGGCGAATGAGGGAAGCTCTGGGTAATCAAATTAAGAACTTAAAAAATGAAGGGTGAGCTCTAGGAATTCCTGGGGAAAAAATCCTGGTTGCATTTTTTTTTTTAATGAGTAAAGTTGATCTCCAGAATAGTGTGAGGGGTTAGATACACTCAACATATAATGAAATACTTGTAGCCATGCAACGTGATATCATGAAAGGCCACATAAAACCCTGGGAATGTAATGGAGAGGGGTAGATAGGGTGGAGAGTGTGGTTATAACAGAGACGTGGGGATCCTGATGGAGCTGTTCAGTATATGACTGAGGTGATAGATGCACGACCTACATATGGGATAAAATTGTAGAGAATTGAATATACATGCACACAACATGAATACAAGTAAAACTAGGAAAACTGGAACTAACTGTGAATCTTATCAATGTCAATATTCTGGTTTGGATATAATACTACAGTTTTGCAAAATGCTACCATTAGAGGAAACTTTGTAAAGGATAAAGGGGTCTGTCTGTATTCTTTCATAAAACTGTGTGTAACACCATAATTATCTCAGTAAAAATTTCACTTAATAAAAACGCATTTAAGCCAACAGAGCATGATTTAATATCATTCTATGAGCTTCATTTTTTTCATTTCAGGAAAGAACTGGATAAATCCATCCATAGAAAAGTACAAATAAATGATTTCATAGAATACACTTTAGAGACAAAGTTTATATTTTATAGCAATTAGAGCCCCGTTTGTCTAAAGCTGACCGAATAAGTTCATTTAGAAGCAGGGCCAGGACAAGGATAAGGCCAGCGAGGCAGCTTGCAGAGAACTGAGAGTGAGTGGCTCTTTGAATCCTGCACCCTAGGCCTTTTTAGTGAGCTAGGGGAACAGAGGCTGCTTGGGGAAGCAAGAGCTTGTGACCTCCAACTCTGAAGGTCATATAGCCTCTGCTATAAGAGTTCCTCACTGGGTAGGTAGAGGAGACGTTATTCCTGGAATAAGTATGCTTAAAGAGAATGACAAACATGGCCTCTTAAATCTCTACTGAAATGTTCCTTTCCCCCATACCTGGTATTCTTTGTAAATATTAAGTGCCTACTAATATTAAACTCTTTTTTAAAACTCTGTAGAAATGTTCCTTTCCCCCATGCATGGCATTCTTTGTAAATATTAAGTGCCCACTATGTGTCAGGAATTTTCTAGATGTGGGGAAGATGACAGTGAACTGCAGTCTCTTCCCTCATGAAGCTTGAATCTCATTTCGGAACTCTGTGATTCAATACAGACAGTTCCCAACCTAAATGAGTTCTGGGCTGAAACAAGGCTTCTGACTTCAAGTAATTGTTTAATCTCTGCTTTTTATCTCATTTTGTCTAACTTGACAGGTTTTCATGCGCGGACAATCAGCAGGATTGCAAAGTGTTAACAGATGGAGAGGAAGGGAAGGAGTAGAAAGTACTTTCTTCCCAGATGGAGTGATTTATTTATATTAACCACACAGGGTTATAGGGCAGCATGTCACCATGGGATGACAACCCAGAGCTTTAGCAGCAGGTAGACTTTGGTGTAAGTCTTGACTCTGCCTCTTAATAATTTCCATAGGATTTTGTTTTTTCTTATGTAGGCTGGGCACAAGACCGCACACCATTCGAGGTGTTTGTGACAAATCACAGGGGTTCAGGTAAACCACAGACCAAAGCTTTCAGCAGAGGCATAGCCATGGTAGGCAGTGAATGGGCCATGCCTGCTGTCAGTATTACACCGAAGCCTCTCAGGGCTGCAAAGCACCTTTTTCACAGTGATATCCTCATACAATTGAGGAGCAGAGACCTGGTGTATTTGTCCATAATTATGCACAGTAGGGTGGTGAAATAATTGGAAGGACCTTAAAGATAAGTACAGCTCTTAAATCTTTGATATTTCTCTCAAGTACTTTCTTCTAGGGTCTAAGTAGAACTGAGTGCTCAGTGAACACTTGTGAATTTTAATTCAATTCAATGAGTATTTATGGACCCAAGCCTGTACACTGAGCTGCTAGAGCAGAGGGTGGGTAGTTCTGATGATTAATACAGTTCTCTTTGGGTTCAAATGAATTAGACTGTGAACAACTAACAGTCCACATAGAATAATAAAATACATGTCAGTGTAGGTCCATGAAATAAACTATGAAAAACATCACCAATTTTCTAATTCTCTAATTAAGCACACACTTCAGTAACGATAACTTACTGAATGTTTATGATGCACCAGGCATTATGTGTTAGACCCTGGGTTTTCAAATATAAATACTGAAACTGATGCACTGAATTACCTCACAGTCCAGGCAGGAGAGACAAATAAATAATTGTAAGTCTAACATTAATGGGTGCAATTAGAGAAATATGTTCAGGACACACAAGTAAAAGGGGTGAGTTAGAAAGATTTCATACATGAGGTTTAGAAGATAAGTAGGTATTTCACAGGTGGTGAGAAGGGAAGGGGCATAGCAGGCAGACATGTCCACATGTGCCAAGAATGGTGTGTACCCGGCAGCTTGGCGCTTTGAGGGTACGGCAGGGAGATCACTATGGCTCCAGCTAGACCTGAAAAACGGAGAGGGTGGGATGTGAGGTGGAAATGGAGGGAGGACCAAGATGGTGGAGGCCCTACCATGCCATGCTTAGGAACATATGGTTTAACTCATAAGCACTAGGAGTCCTGGAAGGGGTTTAAGGAGTGACAATCAAATGTACTTTAAAAAAAAATGTGGAGAATGATTTGGACACAGAAGAGGAAATGAACTAGAGATGGAGAGACCAGACTGGTCTGGAGCCATTGTCATGGTAAGAACTTGAACTAAGGCAATAGTAGAGAAGGAAGGAAGGAAGGAAGAAAGGGAGGGAGGGAGGAAGGAAGGAAGGAAGGAAGGAAGGAAGGAAGGAAGGAAGGAAGGAAGGAGAAAAGGAGGGAAGGAAGGAAGAACTGGAGGAAGACGAAGGGAAGGGAAAAGAATGGAAAGAAGGCAGGTGGGGGTAGGAATGGAGGAAGGAAAACAGTGACTCAGCCTGTAATCCCGCGCCTTTGGGAGGCTGAGGTGAGTGGATTGCCTGAGCCCACGGGTTCGAGACCCACCTGGGCAGGCAAGACCTCATCTCTACAATAAGTCAAAAAATCAGCCGGGCGTGGTAGTGCGCGCCTGTAATTCCGGCTACTCGGAAGGCTGAGGCGTAAGGATCACCGGACCCCTGCGGGTCGAGGCTGCGGTGGCCGGGAGTGGTCACTGCACTCCAGTCTGGGCGACAGAGTGAGACTCCAACTCAAAAAAAAGAGAAAGAAATGTTTAAAAGTTGGAATTCCAAGGGCTTAGTGACTGACAGGACATTGGCAATGGGGAACTTGGTGTGATTTTAGCTGAAAGTGTGAAAGAAGGCCACAGATGACCTGACAAGTCTTATAAGAAAGCAGTAGAGCAGAAGAGGAGAAAACAGCTGTGGGGGCACAGAGGCATGTGAGCTTTAAGGAAAGTGTAAAGACCAGGGAGAAGGTGTGCAGGTGTTTAAAATGAATGCTCTCTCCGTCTCTGGGTGTGTAAACTGCCCCAGGACCTGTTCTGTGAAATCACATGAATGAAGACATCTGTGAGAGTTTATCTTCGGTACAGTCAGGGCACAGTTACATCGTATGCACGTGATTCTCCTCTCTCTCTCTCTCTCTCTCTCTCTCTCTCTCTCTCTCTCTCTCTGTCACACTTTCTAAAGACTCTCATAAAAGCCTACTTTTGGCAGAGTCACATTCAGAAGTCAAACTTGATAATTGATGCTGTAATCCCCTGGATTCCCTCATTAGCAGCTGCTAATGGCTGGTGTGTTAACGATTCAATTAGGGCTCTAATAGGCCCATTGTAAACTGCATCCATTCAGAGGGAACGAAGAGCTGGGAGAGATGTCTGAAAGCCAGCAGTGAAGCTCCCACTGTCTCTGACTGGGGTGTCCTAGGTCTGAATTAGCCAGAAGTCCATTCCAGAAGGCCAGAAATTGGACTGCAGAGAGAAAGAAGTGGGCCCATGAGGGTTTCCTGCCAGGCCTCTGGAGACCTTGTCTGCTGCACTAAAGGCTCCCTCCAAGCCTGATGATCCAGATCTGGACCTCCTGCTGTGACTGACCCTCTCCCAGGCCTGTAACTCTGAGTTCTGCCTTTACCTCAGTCTCACCCAGCAACACCAACTCAAAGAACCTGACTCAGAAAGATTGCTACTGCAGCCTCCTCTGCCACCATCCACCCCAGGGTCCTGGTCCATTTCCATCCCTCCACTGCCTTTTGCCCTCCAAGACATTCTTTTTGGAGAAGAGACAATTTGAGATCTTGGACTTGCAGAGTTGTCTCGCAGGGGTGAGGGTGTGTCAATGCTGGGACCTTAATAATTCAAGAGACCCAGAGGAAAGCTCTAAGAGTGGTCACCTTCCTGTGGTTTGTGGGACTAGCTCTAGAGAGATCTGATGTATTAAAGCCCAATTTCTCACCAACAAAACTTGGATATCACCAATAGTAGGCATCCCTCACTAGAGAAAGGCAGTGTCTATTTTCCAGTGGTAACTAGAAGAGAGGTCATAGCAAAGCTTCTTAACCAGTACCCAGTTGGTCAGTGGAAATGCAGGAAATTGGGACTTTCTCAAAGAACTGGTTCTGTATCAGACTTCAAAATCATCACCCCTGGCTCTTCCATGTGTCACATTAATTCCTCTATTTTTTATTCTTTTACTTCTCACTTTTGGAAAATAATCAGATAACATACATGCAAATGTTCATTAAAGCATAAAATATTCTATCCCATAACCACCTGCCTTTTCAGGTTCTGCCCCCAGACAACTCCCCCAAGTTTTGAAGCCTCCAGCCTTACACCCAGACCTTGACCTGGCCTTGAGACTCACATTGCAAACCCAATATCACAGAAAAACCAGGGACCATGGAACCTTACCATATCACCTACTGCTTTCCACATCGTCTTTCCTGGCCCTGCCTGTCTTTTCACCTCCATTTTTTATTTTTATTTTTTGAGTTGGAATCTCATTCTGTCGCCCAGGCTAGAGTGCAGGGACACGCTCGTAGCCACTGCAGCCTCAACCTGCTGGGCTCAGGTGATCTTCTGCCTCAGCCGATCCTTCCACTTCAGCCTTCCAAGTAGCTGGAACTATAGGCACATGCCACTATGCCCAGCTAGTTTTTTATTTATTGTAGAGATGAGGTCTTACCAAGTTTCCTAGGCTGATCTCGAATGTGTGGGCTCGGGCAATCCTCTCACCTCGGCCTCCCAAAGTTCTGGGATTATAGGCATAAGCTACCGCACCCAGCCCTTACCTCCATTTTTACCAGAAGCTGGTGACAAACAGCTTCCCTGAGGTGCTCCGTCAGAGTCTGTCAGCATGATATGCTTGAAGTAGGCCATTTCTCATGGTTCCTAGGCCTGGATGATGTAGCCAGCAATCCCACCTGCTGGACTGCAGGACAGGAAACAAACGGAAGACCCTATGGAAGGCTTTTCTGATATCACCTAGAGGTCAGGGCAAAGAACCAGCAGAGAAACCAGCTGATGCCAGTATTGACTGAGAGTAGCAGAAAAAAACATTGAACGAAGAGTTCAGACTAGTCCTGTCATCTTTGGTCAAATCCTATCTTCCTTCTAGAATCATCTATAAAGGGAGAAGATTGTTGTACTCAATAGTCTGTGAGTACCACTAGAGGAACAGAGATACCTTGCCTTTTCTGATAGCCCCAGGATCCCAGGCCTGTCTCTTGCCTTCCTGTGTGTGAAGAGAAGTAGCCTGTAGAAAGGGTTCAGTCTGGGAACACATCCTACAGATTCTAATACCTGCTTTTACCCCATAGGCCCTGTCAAAGAAAAACCAATGTGTAATCAGTCTGTTTAATCTACCCAGGAAGCTAACAGAGAGAATTTGGCAAAAGGTCATTATTAGGTTATAGGGAGAAACTTTTGTGCTCAGAGGCCCTGAGAGAAGATGATGAGTTAGTCATAACTACACAAATGTGGTAGGCAGATGTCTAAGCTGGTCCCCATGCTCTGTCCCCTCTATGTCACTCCCATGATTATGCTATTGTTACATATCAGAAGGAATCGGTGGATGTAATTAAGGTTACTAATTAATTGATCCTGAGCTAGGAAGATTATCCAGATGGGTCTAACCTAATCACACAGGATCTTTGAAAACAGAGTGCTTTCTCTAGCTGGTGGTGGAAGGGGAAGTGAGAAGGGGAAGTATGAGAGGGATTATGAGAAGGAGGTTCTCTGTTGCTAGCATGGAAGGGGTCATAGGGAATGACCTCAGGAGAGAAATCTCTAGAAGCCAAAAGAAACCAACAGCCAACAACCAGCAAGAAAGCAAGGACTGCAGTCCTATAACCACAAGAAACTGAATTCCACTAACAATCTGAATGCGTTTGGAAGTATATTTATTCCCAGAACCCTCTGACTATAGCCTAGACCAGCCAACACCTTGATTTCAGCCTTGTGACACCCTGAGCAGAGAACCCAGCTGAGCTGATCCAGACTATAGATCTCGGAGATACTAAATAGGTGTTTTATAAGCTATGAAGTTTGTGTAATGTGTTACACAGAAATTTAAAAAGCAATATAACAAGCAACTCCGACCCTTCTGCTATTTGGCCCTTGCTAGGCATCTTGGATCTGGGCTGTTTCAAGAGCTTGTATCTCAAAAGAGGAAACCCAGTTGTGATGGTTAATTTTATATGTCAGCTTGACTGGGCTAAGGAATACCCAGTAGCTGGTATTATTTCTGGGTATGTCTGTGTGGGTGTTTCTGGACTTCGTAAAGAAGGTCATCCTCATTAATGTGGGTGTGTATCATTCAATCTGTTGAAGTCTTGAATAGAACAAAAAGGCAGAGGAAGGGCAAACTTGCTCTCTGTTTGGGCTGGGACATCCATCTTCTCTTGTCTTTGAACATCAGAACTCCTGCTTCTCAAGCCTTTGGGGTTTAGACTGAGGCTACACCACCAACTTTCCTGGGCCTTCAGCTTGTAGACAGCAGATCATGGAATTTCTTAGCTTCCATGATGATGTGAGCCAATCCCTTTTGTATATTACAGTATATCCATTATATATATGTGTGTGTGGATAGACAGGTAAATAGAGATAGAGATAGATAGATAGATAGATAGATAGATAGATAGACAGATAGACAGACTACTATAGATATACCCTATTGATTGCTTCTCTCAAGATCCCTTACTAATATACCAGTGCAATTGAACGATTTCTAAATTTGGAAGTCAAGAGCCTGGGGTCCTGGTCCCACTCTGCCATTGACACTGTGTGTGCTCCTATTAACTTACCTCTGAAATTAAGGACTGGCACAGATCAGTTGTTCTCTGACCTGCGTTGAGGAGCTCAGGGGCTGTGCAAGTGAGTGGTAAATAGGCTAGGTTCCAGACCTGCACTTCAAAGTGACAAACTCTGCTTTGAACTGTTCCACACACAGCGCTTCTGAGTAAGATTTCATTAGTGGAAGAATTTCTGTTGCCAAATAAAATTTGAAAACCACTGAGCTGGGTGATTATTAGGACCCCTTCCAGTTCTCACATCCTTCCTATATGAATATCAAGCTCAATGGTGCAGCAGCTGGAGTTGTGAAAAGAGGTGGTGTGAATTTGGACTTGAATTAGTGGACATAGCAGCCAAATCAGAGATTCCCTCTCATCCAAACCACCTACTTCTCCTTCATTTCCCTGGAGCCCGGAACCTCTAGGAGTTAAAGGCTTCAAGCCAGACAGACTTCAGTTCAAATCATAAATTCATATTCATTTTCTGACATTGGGTAAATAAATAAATCTCTTAAATTCTCAGAGCTACAAGTTTCTAACCTGTAAAATAATGACATTGCCTACATTACCCAGTTGCCATATATATTAGTTGGTGTGGTCAAAACTGCCCCAATGGTGACCGGACTTAGTGGTTCAACCTGTAATCCCAGTACTTTGAGAGGCCGAGATGAGTGGATTGCCTGGGCCCACGGGTTCAAGATCACCCCGGGCAACTTGACCAGAACTCGTCTCTACAATAAATTAGCCGGGCATGGTAGCATGCACCAGTAGTTCTGGCTACTTAGAAGGCTGAGGTGGTAGGATCACCAGAGCCCAGCAGGTCAAAGCTGGGTTGGCCATGAGCATGCTACTGCACTCCAGCCTGGGCCACGGAGTGAGACTTCAACTCAAAAAAAAATAAAATAAAATAACACTGCTCCAATGGAAAGACTCAAAATGCAATGGCTCAAGAAGAATAGAAGTTTTTTTTTTCTCTTTCGTGTGAATAACCTAGAGCAGGCTGGTTGGTGTACCTTCTGCTCCAAGCATTCTTTTGGGGATCCAGACAGATACCAACTCTATTATCTTCACCATAGGGTGCCCAAGGCTACTCTGAATTTGGCATTCCAGTCACTAGGAAGGCAGGAGGGTAATGGAGTAGCCTGAAGGAGCACATGAGCAAGACTTTATGGTCAGGCCCAGAAGTGGCTCGCATCACTTCCGCTCACGTTCTGTTGGTGGGAGCTTATACATATGAACACAACTAGTTCCAAAAGGAGCCAGAAATTAGTCCCTGGCTGGATAATTACCTCCCAGCTAAAATTCTATTACCTTGGGTGTTCTGGGAAATTAGAAGTGGTTTCCACCATATTATATATAGGAAATGATTAATACCTAGGAGACTAGGGCTCAGCATCTCCCAATAGGCCCAGCTCTGCTAATTAAGTGGGTTTCACACGTGGAGATCATACCAGCATGATCCCATAGTTGCTTTCAGAAATTTTTATAGTTTCTTTCAATCTTCTTCCCCTAAATGAATCTCTTTGGCTATATCCTCTTTTCCTAGACTGGATACATCAATCAGTTGACGCCCTTCTCAGGTCTCAGTCTCCTCTGGTTTGCAGACTGTGGCCCTCCCTGGCCTGTCTGGAACCTGGCCATTTGAATCCTGTCAGCCCTGTTCTCCATCACCAAAGGATTCCAGTTGGGCTATGCCAAGCAGGCGGTCAGCCACAGGCAAGCTTTCTGAAACAGACGTGCCAAACACACAATAGAAAGTCCATTCCCTTGAATAACTTTATTAATATTTGAAAATTTGTTCCCTTGCTCCTTATTGTGCTACTGGGATTCAAATACAAGAGCAAGGACAAGGGCAGTAGAAAATCAAAATAATGTTCTACTCATATAGACTGCACAGATTCTATTACCTGCAGTCCTGGGATTTTCAGGGCCTCCCACTTTCATTGGACCAGCATTGCCTCAATGGATGGCAAAAGAAAATTTCCTGGGATTTTTTTTTTTTTTTCAATCAAGAAACTACTGATCGGGCACATTTAAATGAAAATCCCAAACTGACAAAAAAAATAGCTGCTATAAGTTGAGTTTTTGCCCCTCTAACTTCAGATTTTACCCCCACAAGCATGGGGGCTTTCTCTAGCATTGGATGTATCCAATTCTGAGACTACAAGAAACTGTCAGTTTCCACGTGGGTGCAATTTAGCTTTAAAACTGGGCATGAGGGCATGTCACTTTGTGAACACCTGGGCCACTAGATGAATAACCAATGAATATCAGCTTTAGTCTAAAATGTGAGAGTTGTTTTTCTTCAATCTCCCCCTACTCTCCTCAAAACCTGCTCTCAGAAAAGACTTACATTCTTGAAAGAATTAATGACTGATTAGACCTATATATATGATTGTTCCTAAGGTTTCTGATATTTTTACGGACTACCTTATAAAGAGGGAGGAATTAATAATCAATGGCAACATTTTTGACAGTGGTGAGACAATTAGGAAAGAAGCCATTTAGCCTCCCCCAACAGACACCATAACACACAAACATACACAAACACCCACAGCCTACTCACACCATTGATGTGATGACCTGTTGTGTCTAGACTCAGGACAAGTCATCCTGCTACCGTAGGATGGCAGGGAGCACTGAGGAGACTAAGATGGGAAAGACAAAATAACCAGAGGAAAGAGACATTGGGGGTGGGGGGAGATGGAGTTTTGAAGTAATTTCTACCCCTAGTAGGGTATACTTGGAAACCACAGATGGAGTTATAGCCTTTTGTTTTCCTGATGAGGAACCTAAGGATCTGTGATGTTAAGAGCCTCCCAATGCTGACTCATCTAGTCATGGCCTCTGTCAGCTGGGCTCTGACTGTCATGTGAGAGGTGCCACCCTCCAATGTCTGAGTTCCACTGACCTTCTTTGTAGCAACTGAAGTAAGAAAACAACATGAAAAGCCTGTGCCTCTTTAGTGCCATTTTCATATTGATTTTCCGTCTTTCTTCATGCAAAGGGCAGCATTTTCTCTGTATCTTCTGCTCTTGCCGGATACAAATAAAATGTGCTGCTGTTGCCCTTTTCTCCTTTTTCCTTTAGTATTCTTGATTTTTCCCTGGATACTCAAGTAACATCCAGGTCTCGGGAAAGTCTAATCTCTTGCTTATCTCTAGCAACAGATTTGGGAATTAGGAATCATTCCCTGGTACAGCCAGAGAACTCTTAGATACATTCCGTGTGATTGTGTGAGCTCCTCCCCTGGGGTTCCCAGAGTCCAACACAATACACCAAGATTAGAAGAGAGAATTGCTGGGAGGATCTCGAGGCTGAGGAGTGGACAGAGGACTGTAATTCAGAAGGGGTAGCAGAAAGTAAAGGAAGATATGAGGCATCAATGCCAGCAGACGATGTGTGACAGGTATTAGCTACATGGATCACACTAAATTTCTGTCATTTATATAGATCAAAAAGAATTTTCAAAGAGCTCCTCTATAATTCAGCATTAGCCAGCTTTAACACACCAACTTTCTTTACTCTTTCAAAACACTTTTATCTAGTTAGCTTTCATTCTCAGAGTGGCAACCTAGGTGAAGATCCTCAACCCCGTCCTGCAGCTGAAGAGGTCTAACGCAGAGGCTAAGTGCCTTGGTGGCATGGTCCATTCTCCTGCATCCTAGCACCTTGCTTTTGCAAATCTTGCCCTTACCCTGCCCACCTGTTCTGATTTTTCCAAGATCATGACTTGGAATTAGATGTGCAAACTCCTCATCCATGGTCTGAATGGCATCACAGGCTGCCAGCCTCATGGGAGGTTGAAGAAAGGTTTAAAGGCCTCCATTTTCACCTGTCATGTTTGATAATGCCCTAGTAAGGCAGAACATCAGGGATTTCCATAGCCTTAATCTGTGGGGTTCCAAAGAAACTTAAGGTTGCAAAATTATAGGACTCTGCCACACATTTCCATAAGGCAATCAGGGTATATAGGAGCAGCCTGGGAGGAAAAGGGAATTTTAAAAGCCATGGAAAACCCACCCTAAATATAGTTAGACACAGAGATTGAGAGAGAGAGAGTGCTGAAGGCAGACAGCTCTGCCCTTTGTGCCTTTTTGCTGAGGAAAGGGATTTAAACCAACTGAACACATGAAGACATAGGAGATTTCTTAAAGTTCTCCTTGTAATTATGTAGCCTTGAGAGATGAGGAATTATAAAGTAAATGTTGGCTTAAACATGAGACATTTTTCCAAGAGGACATTGTTTCAATTTATTTTTCTCCTTAGAAAAAAGAAACAAACATGTTAAAACTGTATTTGGCCAGCCTGGAGGCTCACATAAAAAATCCCAACACGGCTCAGTCTGTAATCCCGCGCCTTTGGGAGGCTGAGGTGAGTGGATTGCCTGAGCCCGCGGGTTCGAGACCCGCCGGGCAGCGAGACCTCATCTCTACAATAAATCAAAAAATCAGCCGGGTGTGGTAGTGCGCGCCTGTAATTCCAGCTACTTGGAAGGCTGAGGCGGAAGGATCGCTGAAGCCCAGCAGGTCGAGGCTGCAGTGTCCGGGAGGGGCCACTGTACTCCAGTCTGGGGCGACAGAGTGAGACTCCAACTCAAAAAAAAAAAAAAAAAATCCCAGCACTTTGAGAGGCCAAGGTGGGAGAATTGCCTGAGCCAAGGAATTGGAGAATAACCTGGGCAACATAGTGAGAACTCGTGTCTACAAAAAAATTTATTTTATTTTAATTAGCTGAATGTGGTGGCACATGCCTGTAGTCCCAGCTATTGGGGAGGCAAAGGTGGGAGGATCACTTACATCCAGGAGGTCAAGACTGCAGTGAGTCACAATCATACAACTGCACTCCAGCCTGGGCAACAGAGTAAGACCCTGTCTCAAAAAGAAAAGAAAAGAAAAAACTAAACCAAATTTAAGACTCAGAGAATGAGTACGTCGTGACTTAAAATATATCAATAAGAGACAGTCTTGGAAGAGTCAGAAAAACCTATTAGGTAAACAGTGATTTCTTAAGTAAGATAAATGCCTTGGTCAATACTAATCATTAGACTCTGACCTTAGACTTTGGTCTTAAGAAAAAAGAAGTCAAAAATAAAAAGACTCCCATTCTGTTGACAGCCTCTGCTCCCAAGTGCTTTGGGGAGAGGTCAATGGAAGTGGAGACACTCTCAGAAATCTGCACACCACTTATGCACTGTGGGTGCCACACAACTCATCTATGTTTTGTTGCTTTTTTCAGGATCAACTCCACTCTGATCATTTTCTCTATAAAGCAAACAGTGGACTTTCTTAGAACACCTGAATTATAAATATGCATTAATAGAACCACAGGCAGAAGATTAGGAGGTAGGTGGGTTTATTTCTCCCATTTCCAACACTCAGATAATTTGACTGCTTCCCCTCTTTTGCTCTGAAGTTGAACCTATGAGATGGACCCAAAAAATACCTGGAATTATTTTTTGGAGGGCAGACCCCTTGTAGTACAGGCTTCCCACACTAGGTAAGTGTTCTAGGAACTCATCGGCATCAGCGTAGCAGGTAGCATTGTTGTGAGAGGCTGCATTTGGGTTCCATGATTTTTTTTTTTTTTTTTAGATTCTTTCAATGCCCATTTCATGATGGGTGATTTACACAATCTGCCCACACCACACTGAGTGTTGGACAGTTTTTGACCAAAAAAATCAGCATGACCACCTTGCCCCACCCTCCCTAGTCACCCCATCTCACCCCGATTGGCATTTTTTTTTTTTTTTGGTTTCCTGGATACAAAAAAGTCCTCAAAGGGGAACATTTTACCAACGTGGAAGAAGTAAAACAAAAAACAGCAGAAGCACTAAAAGGCGTCCAAATCGACCAGTTCAAAAACTGTTTTGAGTGGTGGAAAAAGCATCTTGATAGGTGTTTACATCGAACAGAGAGTACTTTGGGGGTGACTTTGAAGTTTAAACATGTAAGAATAAACACACAATTTTCATAAATAAATTATGTTCTTGGAGGGGGGTCTTCTCCTTGTATTCAGTGCAGTGGAAACATTGGTGGCTACAGAGGACTTAGATAACAGGTATTTCATTTCTGAGGTTAATCCACCTGCACTAGGTGAGGACACATGCATGGGCTTCTGCCTTCTCTCCTACTCAAAGGCCTCTGGAGCTCCCTGAGCTCCCAGAGGGCAAGAGAGTGGTAGGGCTTCCTTAGGTTCCTGGTCGGGGTCACTGAAGACAATGTCTTAGCCATGGGGAATTTTTAGACATCTACTAAACTGCAGCATAGTCTACATAATCAATCACAGTAAACTGAAGCTCCCATCTCAGATTCAAATATGGTTTTATTTCACACTGCAGGCTCCCTGGCACGGCCAAGGCCTCCATGCCCTACCTGGTATTTTCCAGCATCAAGGACATACCCCGTCCTCCTCTTAGCTCTCTCCCTTAGCTATGCCATTCCTTAGAATAAAAAGTCCCCCAGAATTCACTCCTAGGTTTGGCTACTGAGTCAGGAAACTTATTTTCTTAGAGGGAATGGGGATCATCAGAACATAGAGTGAGATGTTCAGAGTTCCCAGTTACAGAGCCAGCACGGGCTCTGCCAACACAAGACCGTTCTCTGGTTCCCTCAGCTCCAGAACTCTCTTCTAGCTTCCCCACCCATCTACTCTAATTCTAGTTTTATGTCCTATTTGATGTGAAACCTTTATTCTCTCCTTTTTTCAGTGACTGTCCCATATTCTCTGCAACAGAGCAATACGCTGCAAATCTGGAGTCCTGAGTTTAATACAATACTGAATTTAAGACTCAGAGAATGAGTATATTGTGACTTAAAATATATCAATAATAAGAGACAGTCTTGGAAGAGTCAGAAAAACCTAGCCAGAGATATATTTTTATTTCTGCTATTAGTTAAACAGTGACTTTTTAAGTCAGACAAGTACTTTGGTCAATACTAATCATTAGACTCTGATCTCAGACTTTGATCTTAAGAAAAAGGAAGTCAAAAATAAAGCCTCCCAATCTGTTGACAGCCTCTGCTCCCAACTGCTTTGGGAAGAGGTTCATGGAAGTGGAGACACCCTCAGAAACCTGTGCTCCACTTGTGGAGTGTGAGTGCCACACAACTCATGTATGTCCTGTTACTTTTTTAAGGATCAACTTCACTCTGATCACTTTCCCTATAAAGCCCCAACCCTGCCACACATGTGCTGTGACTTTGAACAAGTCATGTGACTTCTCTGGACCTAAATGTTCTCATCTGTACAATGAGGAAGCTGAGCTATTCTACTTTTAAAGTCTCTCCAGTTTTAATTTTATTAAAAAATCAGTTACTGCCACGTCTGGTTTCCCATGATACATGTTCATCCTTCTCTGCAGACTTGTCACACTTTATTAGGGTTTATCTCCTTACAAACCTATTTCCCCACTGAAGTGGCCCTTCAAGAACAAGGACTGTATTTTAGTTCTCTCTTTTATCTATGTACCTGGGAAAGAGGAAGAAAAAGAGAGGAGGAAAGAGGATGGTGTGGCAACAACATTTGTTGAGCTCCTATTAGCGGAACACTCTGTACTATACACTGTACATGAAGTCTTTCTTTTAAAATTCAAAGTATAAACATTATAATCTGGGATCAGCCTAAGTGTCCATCAACAGATGAATGGATAAAGAGAAAGTGGTGTATATATATATATATACACACACACACACTGAGATACTATTCAGTCATAAAAAGAATGAAAGCTTGTTATCGATAAATACTGCATGTTCTCACTCACATGTGGGAGCCAGACAAAAAAATTGCTCTCATAGAAGCAGAGAGAGTAGACTAGTGGTTTCTAGAGGCTGGGAAGGGAATTGGGGAGGAGGTACAGGCAAAGGTTGGTTAATGGATACAAAAGTACAACTGGATCAGAGGAGTAAGTTCTAGTGTTCTATAGCACTATAGGGAGACTATGGTTGACAATAATTTATTGTGTGTTTTCAAATAGCTAGAAAAGAGGATTTTGAATGTTCCCAATATAACAAAATAATAAATATTTCAGATGATAAATAGGCTAAGTGCCCTGATTTGATCATTACACATTGAGCACATGTATTGAAATTTCACATGGGCCCCATCAATATGTACAATTATTACATGTCAATTAAAAATAACCACAATAAATTGTAATCTGAAATCTGCAGATGAAGCAAGTGAGAAATTAATTTACCCAGACCACAGAGCTGAATCAGAAATGAAGTCCAGGTTTGTCCTGATTTGCCCACTATCCCAGGACCTAGTATGGAGCAACAGGGCCCTGCCAAAATTCTCCAAATACCTAGTAGGTGCTCAGTAAATACTCATTAAATAGAAGTGAAATCAATTATTTTGTTTGGCTTTTGTTCAGGACAGGATGTGCTTTCTAGCCTTATCTACGCTGAGGTGGAGGAGGGCAGAGTTGGGGTAGAAGAGGAGAGCACCGAATGTAATTTTATTTCAAGGACTTCAGGATTCCTTAATTAAGAAGGGGTAGGGCAGAGCTCTTACTGGGTATTAAGAAATAATAATGAAATATGATCAAGGTAACTCAAGGTCTCAGGTGCTTCACCCTGAAGAATAAGCTAAAGCCTAATTTGCATCATCACTTAACCTATAAATTCATAGAGGATACAATTGTTTTCACAGCCCTGGAAGGTCACATTATTCTTTCTTGCTCTGGTGCCCTTCACAATTATGTACAGGCGAGCAGGCAGAGAAATCTATATTAAAGCCTCAAAGTGTGAGGGGCTCCCAGCTCCAGAAGCCCGCAAGGTCCTTGGCCCACGTAGCATGGCAAACTCTGTGGGCTCCCATCATGTGGCCCGAAAGGCAAGGATATTGGAAAGAAAATGGATGACTGTCTTCAGGGCACCTCTAGCCTGCTACCAACACCTAAGAAAGTCTTTTTGGTTCTTGTTAATTTTTCTTAAGTACAAATAAATTCTAGAAGCCAGCTGAGTTAATATTTGCCTCGGGGAGAAAGGAAAAAAGAAAGGAGATCATCTGTTCCTAAGAGTGCCTCAGGATTGTGCCTGGAGCTCTTAACCCATTCAAGATTCACATAAATCTCTCACTGGAGTGTCTGATATGTTTCGACAAGGAGTGCAGTCCAGTAGAGAGAAAGAGCGTGTTCAGTTCTGTCTAGTGGTGAGTTAATGCCTGTCTGCAGGCAAAGAATCCAATAAATAGCACATTGCATTTCTTTCTTTTAAAAAAAGAGTACTGCTTTAATAGCCAGTTGAGGATGGGACTGTTTGAAATTCACTTATGAAACAAACAGATACTGACACTTCAGAGAGGTGGTGGACTGCACGGTAAGGTATGCCTTAATTCTAAAGCATCACATGACAGTGTTAAACTCTGATCGGCCTTTTCTGCTTAATCATGCCCTATGGTGTGAATGTGTCCCCTCCAAAATTCAAGTGTTTAAACTTAATGGCTAATGCAGTGGTATTAAGAAGTAGGGCCTTCAAGAAGTTTTGAGGCCAAGAGGGCTTCTACCTTGAGAATGTGTTAAAGTCCTTATACAAAGAGTTTCATGCAACATTTGGATAGCTTCCTCTTCTACTTTCTGCCAGGTGAGATCACAACGTTCCTCCCCTCCAGAGAATGCAGCAACAAGGTGCCATCTTGGAAGCAGAGAGACTTCCACCTGTCAGTCCCTTGATCTTGGACTCCCAGCCTCCATACTGTGAGAAATAAATGTATGTTCTTTATAAATTATCCACCCTTAGGTAATTTTGTTATAGGAGCATAAAATGAACTAAGGTACCATATAATGGATTTAGTTCATCCATTCACTCAACAAATCTTTATCAAGTACCTGCCATTAGAGATAGAACAACAGATTGGTTAAGAACATAAACCCTGGCTTAGCCACTTATTAACTATGTAACTTTGGGCAAATGGCTTACATTCTTTATGTCTCAGGTACCATATCTGTGGAATGGAGATAATAGTAGTACCAATGTCAGGGGGCTGTTGTGAGGATTAGCTTAACTAATATGTAAAGCACTTCGAGCACCTCTCAGACATAGAGAGTCTATGTGAGTGTTATTATTGCATGCCAAGTGCTGGAACCAAACCTATCACCCAGGCTATAAAGATCCATAGAATGAAGAGACACTTCCTGAATGGAGTGGATTTCTTGTCTGGGTAAAAATGACAGGAGACATATGCATCAGTGGTTATGGGAAGTTTTATAGTATAATGTAATGTTTCTCCAAAGTTTGGTAAACATACTCTGGTTAGTAAACTAGAGGGTTGTATGCAGTATAGGAGAAAACAGTTTTCTTAACATTTTAATGGTTATATTTTTAAATTGTATGTAACAAAAAAATAGATGGGGCACAGTGGCTCACACCTATAATCTCAATACTTTAGAAGGCTGAGGTGGGAGGATTGCTTGAGCCCAGGAGTTTGAGACCAGCCTGGGAAACATAGTGAGACCTCATCTTTACAAAAAGATGAAAGAAAAAAATTAACCAGGCATGGTGGTTTGTAACTGTGATCCCAGCTCCTGGGTAGGCTGATGTGGAAGGATCACTTGAGTCCAGGAGGTCAAGGCTGCAGTGAGCCATGATCATGCCATTGCACTCCAGCCTGGGTGGCAGAGTGAGAGCCTGACTCAAATAATAATAATAATAATAATAAAAATATATATATATCTAGCACATTAAATCTTTTATTTATGGATACTATTACTTAGGGCTAAGTTGTTAAAAATGCTTAAGTTGATTTAAACAAAGGACTTCTAGGTTCCCAAAGAATAACAGCAGCCGCCTGAATCGAAATTTCTCACGTCCTTCAAAAACCAACCAGACAACAAGTGGAACAAATATAACTAAAACCTATATCCATCGTGGCATAACTAGGAGACAGATTGTAGTATGTTAGATGATTTTATTATTGTACAGCAACTATTCACTCTCTCCCTCCACCTAAGAATCACCACCACTACCACTGATATTGAAAGTCATGATGTGAATTGCTTTGATCAATGGCATTTGGGGAACTGATGCAGGCAGAAAATTAAAATGTTCTTGCATGGTTGAGTTTGGTCTTTTGTAGTCCTTTCGTTTACCAGGAAAAGAACATGCCTTATTTAGCAGCTAACCCATAAAGAACAAGAGGCTCTTGAAAAGGATCTGAGTACAAGTTTCAGGTTGTAAGCAAAACTTACAAGCTGGATTAGCTGAATCTCAGTCAACTTACAAAAAGGTAAATGAAAAATAAATGTTTAATGTTTATGCTCCTTAGTCTTACGGCTATTTGTTTTGCAGCAATAGCTGACAGATACAGAGTTAGTTCCAGAAGTGAGATTCTGCTATCACATAAAATATGTGATGTGGTATTAATTTCAGGACTGGAAAGTTTGCAACGAGGAACCATCACATAAGGATGAAAAATATTATGTCATGGAGTGGCAAACTATTCAGTAAAATATCATCAGCAGTATCTTAAAAGACAGAATATGTACCTAATAAACATTTGGTATTATATAAGGAAGTTTGAGGCAGAACACTGAAAGTGTGAACTGGTTGCTATTTGCAGCATTTGATAAGGTACTACATGAAAGAGATTCAGAGAGAAAAATACTAACTAGTTTGCAAGCAATATTTGAGGAAAATTACAGGGTTGGGAAAAAAAGTGCTTATTACTAAATCAAAAGTGTTGCTTATGATACAGCCTCAGAAAAAAGGCCAAACCCAGGGTGCTTCCAGTAAAACACAGCCTCAGGAAAAGATAAAAAAAATTAAAAATGTGACTATAATGCTTGCTTATATCTCTAAAGAGATGGAAGTAACATCTGTAGACCCTTTCAACTAAATAAAGGAACAACTAAAAATCTTGAATATGATTCCATAAATAGATGTATGTTTTATCCAAATTTTCAGCAACTTAAGTCTAGAAAGAGATATGTCTAGTAAAAAAAGTGTGTCTATGTGACTTTTAGCACTGGTGTTGATAGGAATCAAATAATAAACCAAGAAGGAATTTTCAAAAGGTAGAGCCAAAAATAGTAAGAAATGATGGATTTAGGACTACTCTTACAGGAAGTCACCAGAGCCTAATGTAGAAAGATTTCTATCTCTGTGTGGTGGAATCTGACATTTGCCCACCAGGATTCAGAATTTCTAAGGGCCAGTGTCTTGTGCTATGTGACTGTAGTTCTTGCCCTTTTCAAATTAGAAAGCTTATTGCAGTTATCCATCCTGTTTTTGGTCAACTACTATATATTTGGATATGTGTGGAGTGGTGGTAGATAACAACTTGTCTACTAAGTTCAAATATCTCTGTATCAAGAAGAGTCACATGCATATTTTACATAGATCATGAGATCCCTAAGTTTCAAGCTTTATGCCATGATTTGATAAGGTTTTCAGGACTTTGGGGATGAAAGTGAGAATGTTTTGAGAATAGGAGGTACATCAATATTTATTTATAAACAGAAAGGAGCTCTATGGCAAATCATTGTTCAGCAAATATTCATTTCCTATCTCTTTCAACTTCTATGGGGAAAACACATTTTTCTGTCTTATTGATATCAACCTTGGTCAACAGGATGTGTTCTTTGGTCAATGGGATGTGTTGCAAGTAGAGGAGGGGCTTCATCTCTTGGGTTCCTGTCCTTTGCCAGGAAAATAACACACCACAGGTAGCCACTAATTGGAGGAGGATGAACGCTTGTGGAGTACAACTGGATCCAACCCACAGTCTATAATTAAGCCAAGCCAAGGTCAGCCTAGATCAGCTAACTCTCAGAAGACCCGAAGATGGATAAGCAAGAGATAAGTGCTTATTGTTACAGCCACTTAAGTGGTTTTTTACATTGTAAGAGCTTACTGATATACAAAGAGAGGCACACACTTCACTTTTCAGATAAATGGAAAATACACATCTGAAACAAGCATGGTTACATTAAGCGCTCCCATGAGAGCAGAGATGCAGAAGTATAAGAAATGGAGAGTGTGTATAAATTTACCTCCAGAAATTGAGGATCCCAACTGAGAAATACTGAGAAAGTATCTGAGACAGAAGATAAGACTATTGGCAACTGGGAGTTAAAAATAAGGTGCTTGAAAGTGTACAGCTTCAACTGTGGCAGTATTGGGAAGGTATTGTTTCTGGGAGAAAAGAAGACAACTTGGAAGAGGACTCTGAACCAGTTACCAGTTTATTATCTCCCAGCTTCAAATACACCTTTCTCTGTGCTGCTTTGTGATACTGAAGCTAGACCCTAGAGACCTATCTCCTTTGCCAAATGACACAACATAAGATTTGTCAAGAGATGGTGCTGAAGTAACACTTCAAGGTCATTGCCACATGAGGATACTTCTGTTCTAGATTCTAGCTCACTGTTTTTTATTCCTTATTGCAGCCCAGTGGCCCTCATTGACCAACTCTGGCCATGCCCTCAGAGCTGCTTCTTTGGGATAATCAGCTATACCCTCAAGCCATGTTTAACCTACCTGGCAGCTGATTCTTTGTTGCTCCTATTGGCCACTGCGGCTCCAGTTATATGAGGCAACAGAATCCCATTGACCCAGGCCTCCTAACAAACTTTGTCATTACAGATAGGCTGCATGTTCCTCTTTAAAACATTCTGGATCTCAGTCTTGTGAATATGAGGGTGCTCTTTCAAGTCCTCAGTTTCTTTATTGCCACTTTCCCTCAACCTAGAAATAATAGCTGGTTTTTGTTAAGAGGCTACTTTTTGATCTCTGAGAGTCCTCTTTTATCCTTTTTAGTAGTCAACTACCTATTACTAGTTTACAATTCTTTATAGCAGGTTTTCAATTTCCAGTTACTGTTGCATTTTTTGTTTTCTGACTAGACCCTAACTGATATAGTATCCCTGAGAGTGGCTTGGTTGTTAAGAGAAAGTAGCCTGCAAGTAATTGAAAATAAGATTTCTACCAAAATAATAGAAGGCAATCAGAAAACCAGGAGCCTCCTTCTCCCCAAATAGCCACCATTTTTCCAAGAAAGTGCACTTTACTGTACAAAAGAAAAGTGAAGAGACTTAGCAAGCCATTTAATTCCTTTTGCCCCTCCATGTAAACATCTGTTATTGCTTGTCTGGCAAAATTCCAAGGTGTTTTGAGATAAATGGAAAATATCAGGAGACATTCAAGCAAAGCTACTACAAGAATAAAATGGAAAATAAAAATAAAAACTTCTTTAATTTAAAAAAAAAAACTCTACTCCAAAATCAACCAGGTTGCAGAGGAAAGCTAACACAATCCTTCAACATGAATTAAATATCATAAAAGTAGCATTTGCAGAAGAAAGATACCTTTCAGCTAGAAATTCAAAAGCTTGTAAAAATGAACACAAAAGAAAAAACATAAAATTAGAGTTGCTTGAACTCAGGAAAAAACCTGAAGAAAAAGACAAAATCTTCTCAGAAATGATAACTACATTATAAAGTGCTCAGTCAAAAATAAACATTATTGAAAATATATCACGTGAAATTGTGAAGAGAAATTAAAACAGCCAAGAAAATGAAAGCAACATAAGGAATTAGGTAAAAAGTGATATATGGAAGTTAATAAAGTAAAATCCGACATATGTCCAATGAAGACCTCAGAGAAGGAAGACAAACAGAACAGAATAAAATGTAGTAACTATAAAGCAAGAAAATTTTCTAGAAATAAAAAAGAATTAAATTTATAAATTGAGAATGACTACAGTGTGCCTCAAAAAACTTGATCACAAATGGTTAGCCTTAGGACATAGCCTAGTAGAATTATTAAGACATTGAATTTAATGAAAAGAGTCTGCTGGAACTCCAGATAAAAAGATTTAGTCATGTACAATTAATAGACACCAAATCAGCTTCCAACTTCCCAAAAGCAATATACAGAGTAACCCAACAGGGAAGCAACATTACAAATAAGATACATAAAATTGGTGAATTTTATCAAACATAAAATTCATCTCAGTACACATAATTTTTTTGTAATGAATATTTAAAAGTTGTCGAAGATTCTGGGAAGGTCAGAAGACAGCACCAACAGTTTTTTTCTTAATCTTCCTGAATCCTCACTCTAAAACAACAAAAAAGCAACTAAATAGCAAGCCAAACACTAATGAACAACATAAGGAGTACCCTAAACAGTCAACAGGTATTCATTAGAAAGTTTGGCAGGCCAGTCTGAGAACAGTAGCTAAAATCTGGAGTGATTTTTCTCTCCCTAAGTGTGGGTGAGTATGAGAAACTGCGGTAAGATTCAAAGAAAATGAACAAATCTAGCTTCTATAAACTCTTAAAACTGGCTAGTTAGGAATTCCTGCCTGGAGAGAATCTCAGACTGGAGAGAAACTCCTAGAATGGAGTAAAATTGAGCAGGATGGGAAGAACAGAGGTCAAGGAGAAAAAAAGATCCAGATGAAATTGGAGAATGGTAACTGCTAGAAGACCTCAGAAAACAAGTGGTTATTTATTTTTGAACACTAAAGAAAATCACAGAAAATGGACCTTTGTGAACTTAGAAAACCTATCTTGACTTGAACACAGCTTTTTCAAAAATTTCAGGGAAACTAAATTTATATAAATAAGAGCATGAGAAAAGTATTGAAGTTAAATCCCACACATAGAAATTATAAGAAAAAAAATCAAAAGCAGAATAATATCCCTTCCAGAAATAAAAAGACCACAAAGAGATGAAAATATAGCTTGTTATTTCAAAACTAACTTAAAGACATTTAAAACATAATAAAAGAGATGAAAAAATAACATTATTCAAAACTACAAAAAACTCAGAAACAAGGTAATAAAACAGAAAAATTACAGATAAAAGAAAAAACTCAGAAATGACGACTAAACAAGAAAGAACACATGAATAAATACAACAGGCGGTATCTCAAGAGAGAGAAAGTGAAAAGAAAAAAAGGTAAATTAAACAGGAATGAAGAAAGAGACAAAAATTTGAGAGGAATCAAATATTGAAAATAGACCAAGAAAATCCACAGATAGTAGACATTTCTGAAGAATGAAACCAAATTAAACAAGAGGAATATAATGAATACAAAAAAAATTATAATCCAAGGAAACTTTCCTATAACTAAAAAATTAACTACGTCTTGAAAGAGCATAACCCATATTTAAGAATATCAACTCAGAATAACCACAAAAAAGGCATATTCCGTAACTATTTGACTTTAAAAGAGAAAAAAATTATTTAAGCAATAACTAGACAGAAAAAGCAAGTAACTTATGAAAAAAATGAAATTCAATTGTCAACTTTTGTCAACAACACTTTACACCAGACAAAAAGACCAAATCACTTAAAATAAATGGATCCCAAGTTAGCTGCCAACTTATACAAAATGACACAACAATGAAGCAGCATTTCCAATAAACTCAAGAAATTTAAAACTGATTAATTTTATCGTATGTGTATTGTACCTCAATAAATCTAATTTTTTAAAAAACTGAACTTAAAAAAAGTTTGCAGCTAAGATAATGGGAAAACACTAGTAATGTACTCAAGGGGGGAAAAAAATGACCCAAAGATTTTACATCAAGCAAAACCTTCAAGTGTGAAGAGCACAAATTATTGGCAACATGCAAGAACCCAGGGAATATTGTTCTGATGAGAAATCTAGAGAGCAAGCTTCAGTCAACTCTAAAATGACTAGAGAGACTTCTGTACAAGAACTGGAATAGTAAACATATTTTTTTTTCTTAAATTTTAGAGTCATGGGATACACATGCTACCTGGACATACTATATAGCAGTGGAGATTGAGTCTCAAATGGCTCATTCCCCAGGTAGTAATATTGTGCCCCATAGGTAGTTTCTGAACTCTACCTGCCCTCGCCACTTCCCTCTCATTGGTGTCCTTGGTGTCTATTATTTCCATCTTTGTGACTGTTTGGCTCCCACATATGAGTGAGAATATGCAGTGTTTGGTTTTCTGTTTCTGAATCAGTTTACTTAACATGATTTCCAGCTTCATCCATGTTGCCGCAAAGGACATGACTTCATTGTTTTTCATGACCATCTAGTATTCCATGGTATGTGTGTATATGTGTACATATTAATTGGTTGATGGGCATTTAGGTTGATTCCGTATCTTTGCAATTGTGAATTGTGCTGCGATAAACATGCAGGTGCAGGTGTCTTTTTTATATAATAACCTTTGTTCCTTAGGGTAGATACCTAGTGGTGGGATTGTTGGATCATGTGGTAGATCTACCATTAGTTCTTTGAGTAATAACCATACTACTTTCCATAAAGATTGTGTAATATATACTCCCACCAACTCTACACCCCTGCCAGCATCTATTTTTTTATTTTTAAGTAATGGTCATTCTGACAGGTATAAGGTGGTATCTCATTGTGGTTTTAATTTGCATTTCCCTGATGAGGAGTGATGTTGAACATTTTCTCATATATTTGTTGGACATTTGTATATCTTCTTATGAGAGATGTCTGTTCATGTCATTTGCCCACTTTTTAACAGGGTTATTTATCTTTTTTTTCTGCTTTATTTAACTTATTTGTAGATTCTAGATATTAGTCCTTTGTCAGATGTATAGTTTGCAAATATCTTCTCCCATTTTGTGTGTTATCTATTTGCTCTGTTGATTATTTTGCTGTGCAGAAGTTTTTTAGTTTAATTAAGTACCACTTATTTATTTTCCTTTTAATTGCATTTGCTTTTGGGGTTTCAGCCATAAATTATTTTCCTAACTCAATGTCCAGAAGTGTTTTTCTTAGGTTTTCTTCTAGGACTTTTATGGTTTCATGTCTAACATTTAAGTCTTTAGTCCATTTTGAGTTAATGTTTATGTATGTATGGAGATAGGAATCAAATTTCATTTTCTGCAGATAGCTATCCAATTTTCCCAACACCATGTGTTGAATAGGGTGTCCTTTCCCCAGTGTATGCTTTTGTCTGCTTTGTTGAAGATCAGTTGATTGTAGGTATTTGAGTTTATTTCTGGATTCTCTATTCTGTTCCACTGGTCCATGTGTCTGCTCTTATACCAGTTCTGTAGAATTTGAAGCAGGTAATGTGATGCTTCCAGCTTTGTTCTTTTTGCTTAGTATTGCTTTGGCTATTCTGGCTCCTTTGGTTCCATATGAATTTTAACACTTTTTTTCTAAATCTGTGAAAAATGGCATTGGTAGTTTGGTAGGGATTGCACTGAATCTGTAGATTACTTTGTGTGATATGGTCATTTTAATAATGTTTTTCTTTCAATACACGTACATGGGATGCTTCTCCATTTGTTTGTGTTCTCTGCAATTTCTTTCATCAGAGTTTTGTAGTTTTCCTTGTAGGATCTTTTACCTCCTTGGTTAAATATATTCCTAGGTATTTTAGCCTTTTGGCTGCTATTGCAAATGGAATTGAGTTCTTGATTTTATTCTTAGCTTGGTCACTATTGGTGTATAATAGTGCTACTGATTTGTGTGTGTTGATTTGTATCTGGAAACAAAATCAATTATTGAATTAATTTAACAAATCCAGGAGTGTTCTGGAGAAGTCTTTAGGATTCTATAGATAAAAGATCATATTGTCAGCTTACAGGGATAGTTTAATTTCTTCTTTTCTCATTTGAATATCCTTTATTTCTTTTTCTTGCCTGATTGCTCTGGCTAGGCCTTCCAGAACTATGATGAATAGGAGTGGTGAAAATAGGCATCTTTGCCTTGTTCTGGTTGTGAAGACGAATGTGTTCAACTTTTCTCCATTTAGGATAACACTGGCTGTGGGTTTGTTATATATAGCTTTTATTATTTTGAGGAATATTTTACTGAGAGCTTTTTATCATGAAGTAATGCTGAATTGTATTAAATGCTTTTTCTGTATCTATTGAAATGATCATATATTTTTTCTTTTTAATTTTATGTAGTGGATCATGTATATTGACATGCGAATGTCGAGCCATTTTTGCATTCCTGAGATAAAACCCACTTGATTGTGGTGTATCGCTTTTTTTTTTAATGTGCTGTTGAATCCAGTTTTTTTTTTCAGCATTTTGTTGAGGATCTTTGCATCTATGTTCATAAGGAATATTGGTCTGCAGCTTTCTTTTTTTGTTGTGTCTTTTCCTGGCTTTGGTATCACAGTGATACAGGCCTCACAGAATAAGTTAGCCAGGATTCTCTCCTCTTCAGTCTTGTGGAATAGCTTCAGTAAAATTGGTACCAGTTCTCCTTTGAAGGTCTGATAGAATTCAGCTGTGAGTCCATTAGGTCCTGGACTTTTTTGTTGTTTTTGGGAGACTTCTAAGTACTCTTTCAATCTCACTACTTGTTATTGTTCTTTCAGGACTTCTGTTTCTTCCTGATTCAATGTGGGAGGGTTGTATGTTTCCAACCAAGGGTTTATTCATTTCCTCTAAATTGTCTAGTTTGCATAGAGGTGTTCATAATAATCTTGGATGATCTTTTGAATTTTCTTCATTTCAGCTGTAATGTCTCCTTTTACATAGAAGTGAAATTAGCTCAGTCAGAATACTGAGATAATTTGAGTCTTCTCTCTTCATTTATTAATTAATCTAGATAGTAGTCTATCAATTTTATTTATTTTTTCAGAGAACCAGATTTCTATTTCATTGCTCCTTTGAATTTTTTGTTTCAATGTCATTTAGTTCTGCTCTGATCTTCATTGTTTCTTTTCGTCTGCTAGTTTTGGATTTGGTTTGTGTTTTTCTAGTTCCTTAAGGTTCATATTAGACTGTCAATATGTGATCTTTCAGTCTTACTATTGTAGTCCTTAAGCACTATAAATTTTCCTCTGAGCAAATCTTTGGCTGTGCCCCAGAGGTTTTGATAACTTGTTTCATTGTCATAATTCATTTCAAGGAATTTTTAAATTTCTATCTTGATTTCATGTTGACCCAAGGATCATTCAGGGGCAAATTGTTTTAACTTCAATGGTTTTATCTGATTTTGTGAATTTTTCTTGGAATTAATTTCTAGTTTTATCCCACTGTGGTCTCAGAATTTACTTCAGCTTTTTTTAGTTTATTGAGACTTGATTTGTGGTCTATCATATGGTGCATTATGGAAAATGTTCCATGTGCTGATGAGAAAAATGTGTATTCTCTAGGATGGGGATGGAATGTTCTGTATATGTCTGTCAGTCTCATTTCTGCTTAACTCCAACCTTTTTTGTTGACTTTCTGCCTTGATAACCTGTCTATTGCTGTCAGTGGAGTATTGAAGTCTCCCACTATTATTGTAGTGCTATCTATCTCTTTGTTTAGGTATAGCAGAATTTGTTTTATGAAGCTGAGGGCTCTGGTGTTAGGCATATATATATTTTAAAGTGTTATGTCTTTTCCTTGGATTGATCCCTTGATATAATAGCCATCTTTGTCTTTTTTTTTTTTTTAACTGTTGTTAATTTAAAGTCTGTTTTATCTGATATGAGAATGTTTACTTCTGCTCATTTTTGGTTTCCATTTGCATGGAATATTTTTCCCAACCCCTTTACCTTGAGTCTATAGGAATCTTTGTGAGTTAAGTGAGTCTCTTGAAGGAAGCAGATCTTTGGGGTGTTTTGTTTTTGTTTTTGTTTTTTGTCATTCTGCCTGTCTATATCTTTTTAGTGGGACTTTGAAACCATTTACATTCAGAGTTAATAATATGTAAGGTACTGTTCTATTCATCATACTGATTGTTAACTGGTTGCTTTATTTATTTGCTTTCTCAATTGTGTTGGTGTTCCATAAGGCCTGTGAACTTTACAATTTCCATCATTTCCAAACCTGTTGCTTTATCTTCTTCCTCAGGAATATCTATGATTCTTAGGCTTGTATGTTTTACATAATCCCACATTTCTTGGAGACTTTGTTCTATTTTCTTGACTTTTTGTTGTTGTTGTTATCTGATAGGGTTAATTCAAAAGCTTCAGACCTTCCCCAAAACTGAGGTATTGTATCAAATTTGGTGGCCTGTTCTGCTGACCTCAGGCCAGGAGGTGGCAATTGTGGAAGAAAGCAAGTTGCAATGGTGGCTATAGGGTTTATTCTTGGTGAGTGTTGCTCCAAGGATGAGTCCACACAGCCTAGACTGAGGGCAGGACTCTGAATTTACCAAGTTCACTGTCCATTTTGAGCCTTCGAGGGGAGTGCAAGGGAAAGGAGCTGAAGCACCCCACAAGTGTGTACTCTTAGCTACCCCAGTGGGGATTAGTAAGTCCCAAGTCTCTGGGATAACTCTGTTGTGCAGAGCAGGCACAGAAGAGCTCATAAGGGGAAGGAGAGGTTACTATGGCAATGTGTCCCACCCAGCTTCCGCCTTCCTCAGGCAGTCTGCAATCTGAATGTCAAGGTGCAGCTGGCCTCAGGGCCTCAGGTGTTCTCAGGCAACCTGTCCAGCCAGAAACTGTCTGCAGCTGCAGAGTTTGCCCTTGGGGCTGTTTCCTCCCAGGCCGGCTGGAAAGCTGCCACTCCATTCTGCAAAGGAAATGATGGCTGGCCCTCCTCAAGGCTTTTTTCCTGCCCCACTCCATGACAGAACATAGCTGTAGAAAAGGCAGTTTCCCATGAGAAACGAACACTACAAGGCTCAGGGGGCCCTGCAGGTTCAAGGCAGGAGCACAGAACTCCTGAATTCCCCTCACTCACTCACCTTCCCCACTGTGTCTGGAGGCGATGGTGGTCTGTGGTGGTACAGGGAAGAGTCTAACCAGTTCCAGCCCAGGTCAGTGGATTTTTTTCTTCTTCTTTACTCCAAGTGGTTATCACTCCTTTGGCGTCTTATGGGGTGTGCTGCTGGATCTGTTCATCTCTGGGTGCTGAGGAAACTGTATCTTTGTTTATTGTAAGGAGAAACTTACTCTAGCTACCTCAAGTTAGCCATCTTAATCCCTTCTCCTAAATATATTTAATTTAATGATTAATGATTATAACTAAATGAGGTCTGGAAAAGAGAAAAAGAAAGTATGAAATGGCTATAACTTTGACAATGTAGATATAGTATAACTACAAAAAACTAAGGGGGAGAAAATGGGGAGTGCATTTACAAAACAATGTTAACACCTCTTAGTAATTATTTTGATGGTAGTATTGATATTATTTTGAATGTTTAGGTCACCCTTCAAAGATGAGATGGATTCCCTTCCAATTAACAGGTCAGATGTCAAGACTAGTGATACCACACATGAACCAAATGGGCGTGGAAAAGTTTATTACATAATGAGACTTTCCATACAGTGCAGGACAGGCTCCCAGCAGGTCCAAATCTTGACTTGAGAAAGTAAGGATGGGAACTAGCTAGGAGTTTCATTATGGTCAGGAGTGAGACCGAGATGGATGTTCCCATGTGTGGTTTGAAGCTTGCATGGCTTGAACTTACTATTAGTCCCAAGGAAGGAAGAATGTAAGTGTTTTAATCAGCTTACTCAGATGTGGAGAAAGAGGAAAGAAAAGGGTTTGAAAGCTGTCAGCATTCAAACATCAAAAGTGGAATCAGACTCATTTTTGCACTGAGACTGGTGTGTGTTTAATGTGAGAAAAAGAAAATAAATAGTATGGGGTCTTCTAATTCTGACATTTCCTGTGTCCTTGGGAAACTTAATTCTCAGTGTAAAAGAAAAGGACATATAAGGGTAATATAGAAATGGTTAAACAAAAACTCTGTTGTCTTTTTTTTTTTTTTGAACTGAAAGTATCAGTATGAATGCATGTAATATTTCACATTGATAAATTTTTTAAACATATAACAGTATTTATTTATTTCCTAACTCTGGTCACTGAAAATGCCTAGAAACTATGATCAATACTATAACAATGATCTTCCCTAATGCCCAGATTATGGTTTTAAACTACCAATTTTCACTGAAAGAAACAGAACCTTTGGAGAAATGGCAGATTCTAAGTATGAGGCAGAAAACCACAAGATAATCATGAAATATTTTCATACCAGATGGCAGGAAAGCTATCAAAAGTACTAAGGTCATAGCAAAAGAACTCAGGAGAAAAACAAAGTAGGCTCCAGTAGCCCAGACAGAACACCTTAAGCTTCATTAAGCATAATAATTGCAATAGATGTAAGCCCTTCAAATATGTTTAAACTTATAAGTGTATAATGATAGTAAGAAAAAACTAATTGGTCACTTGCAAAGAATGAAATAGTAGAATTAGAATATGATCATTTTATATTGCCTAATGAATGCATGGATTTAAGCTTTGAGGTTAACAGATACTATGTGCCTCCTTTTGGTGAAAGAACACAGCACCACTAATAGTTTTGCCAAATAGGTTGAGCCAGATTGTATCAAGTCAGCTACCAATTTACAGAAAATAGGAAAGACAGAAGAACATATTGAACTATACTGTGAGTACTCAATCAGCAAAATCCAGAGGAGCAAAACTCCACAAGATAGATAGCCCAGATCTATGACAAATAAATTGTAAGTAAAAGAAAAGAATGGAGGGAGAACCTGTAGATTAAAAACTACTTAAAAGACATATTAATTTTTCTCCCATGGAGTAAACCAAATGAGAGAGGGTTCCTCAGCACTCAGATAGGAAGAAGACCAGCAGCAGCACACCCCATGAATCATCAGACATCAATACGAGCCACAGAGCCAAAGAAGAGAAAAATCCATTAACGAGTTAGAACAAGCCAAATTCACCTAAATCACCACACAAACCACAAACAGCATGCAGATACAGTGGAAGAAGTAACTGAAAGGAATTTGAGAGTTCTGTGCTACTGCCACAGACTTTGAAGGCCCCCTGATCCTTGCGAGATTCCAGTTCGGCAGGGGAAACTGCTGTACCCACATTGTGCTCTGCCAAAACCCATATGACACAGCATAAAAAAAAAAAAAGCTCTGAGCAACTCCAGCAGCCATTCCCCAGGAATGCAACTCTTGCTGGTGACTGTTTTCTAATTGCCTTGGGAGGGAACAGGAAGACCTGCCACTTTCATTTGCCCCAAGGGAAAAATTTCACTGAGGCAGACATTTCTTAGTTGGGGTGGCTGCAGTGAGAAGACCTGAAGTGACCACACTTTTACATCCTGAATGCAAACTGCCTGAGGCTAAAACAGGGGAGTTGGGTGGGACTTATTTCCCTACCAACCTTTTACTCCCCATGTAAAGGTTTCTGTATGACAGCAGCATTACCACAGTGGCCAAGGATTCTTTCCCAATCACCACTGGGGTAGCCAATTGTGCATGCAAGTGGGGAGATTGAGTACATCTCCCCCTGCACTCCACTTGAAGGCTCAAAACAGAGAACATGGATAGTTCCCTCAGTCCTGCCCATCATCTAGGTGGGCTGAGTACTTTGCATAGGGCAGCACAGGCCAAACAGAAGGTCCACCCACATCCTCCAAGGCAGCTGGCTCTCTCCTGCAAGTGCCACCATCTGGCTGGAGGTGAAAAAGCACAGCCCATTATGTCTGATATAATACCCCAGCTTTGGGGAAGATCTGATCTTAAGCTAACACCAATGTCCCAGCCACCTTGGACACACCTGTCTTGAGCCTGTACAGGTTCCCAGAGCAGCACCACCACAGCTGGCAATTGAGACACTCACTACCCCAAGGCTATGTATAACCAAGGGAACCCTATAGTGCCTATGTCAACCCCTTGCCAACCTCAAATAAGAAGAATTAATATACCCAACTGAGAAGGAACCAGAAAGATAATTCTGACCATATAAAAAAACAGTTCTTCAACACCCCCAGAAGACCACACTAATTCCTCAACAATGGACCCTAAACAAAATGAAATGTTTGAAATTCCAGAAACAGAATGAAAGAGGTAGATTATAAAATTGCTGAATGAGATTCAGGAGAAAGATGAAAACCAGCATATATATATAACTATTCTGGACACGAGTGAAAAATTCTCCACAGAGATAGACACTTTAAACAAAAACCAAGCTGAACTTTTGGACATGAAAGACTCATTTAGAGAAGCACAAAATGCAGTGGAAAGTTTTAACACTAGACTAGAATAAGCAGAAGAAAGCATCTCAGAACTTGGAGAAAAGTCTGTTGAACTAACCAATTCAGACAACAATTAAGTAAAAAGCATCAAGAAAACAGAACAAATTCTCAAGAAATGTGGGATTATATAAAATGTCCAAGCCTAAGAATCATAGGTGTTCCTGAGAAAAAAGAGAAAGAAGCAGGTATGGAAAACCTATTTGAGGGAATAACAGAGGAAAACTTCCCTGGCCTTGACAGAGAATTAAACATCCAGATACAAGAAGGCCAGATAACTCATGGAAGAGTCATTGCAAAAAGGTTATCCCCAAGGTTTAAACTCATCAGGTTATGCAAAGTTAATGTCAAAGAAATAATTTCTAAGAACAGTTAGACAAAAGCCTTTAATAGTTTACAAAGGTAAATCTATTAGACTAACAGCAGACTTCTCAGCAGAAACTATACAAGCCAGAAGGGACTGAAGCCCTATTATCAATCTCCTCACACAGAGTGATAGTCAGCCAAGAATTTTGTATCATGTAAAACTGAGTTTCATAAATGAAGGAGAAATAAATTATTTCACACATAAGCAAACACCACTAGACCAGTTCTACAATAAATACACAAAGGAGTTCTAAATATGGAAGCAAAAGGTCAAAATACATCAATAGGAAAACACTGGAAATCATAAAGCTCTTAGGGCTTATAGAACACCAACACAGTAGAAAGCAAACAAGCAAGTAACAACCAACATGATAAATGGAATAATACCTTATATATCATTATTAAGCCTAAATATAAATGATCTCAATGCCACCACTTAAAAGATATAGATTTTGCAGAATGGATAAAAAAGCATAATCCAAATATCTGTTGCCTTCAAGAGAGAGACTTAATAAACAAAGATTTCTATACAGTCAAGGTAAAGGGATATTTTAAAAATTCCATGCAAACAGAAAAGATATTCCATGCAAACAGATACCAAAAATGAAAAGGAGTAACCATTCTAATATCAGATAAAACAAGTTTTAAATTAACAACAGAGGGCAACCCCCCTCAGGTCCCCTCCCACTGTGGGAACTTTTCTGTGCTTTCAATAAATCCTGCTTAAAAATTAAATTAAATCGCAGTCCCTGGCAGATCCTTAACCTGCGTGAATATACCCTGAAGAACTCAAATCACTCTATGAAAAAGATACCTGCACACATATGTTTATTGTAGTATTGTTCACAATAGCAAGAACCTGGAATCAACCATGCTGTCCATCAAAAGAGGACTGGATTTAAAAAATGTGGTACATATGCACAATGGAATACTATGCAGCCATAAAAAAAGAACAAAATCATGAATTTCGCAGCAACCTGGATGGAACTAGAGTTTATAATACTGAGTAACTTCTCACAAAAACAAAGATCTGAGTATCACATGTTCTCACTCATATAGTAGACCTTGAACATCTATCATAATACTATAAGAAAAGGATTGACAGTGGTGGGAAACTATGGGGGGGGAGGTGGGATTAACGGTAGTAAATATCTATCTGGGGGTGGGGAGACACCCCTTATCAACAAGGGTACCTGCATGAAACATATACCTAACCCTTAACTGTACCCTACAATACCAAAATAAAAAATGTTGATTAATAAAAAAAATTAAATTAAATTAATTAACAACAGCGAAAAAAGACAAAGAAAGGTTATTATATAACGATAAATGGATCAATACAACAAGAAGAGATAACAGCTTTAAATATGTATACCTCTAGCACCTGAGCTCAAAGCTCTATAAAACAAATTATACTATACCTAAACAAAGAGATAGACAGCACTACAATAATAATGGGAGACTTCAACACTCCATTGACAGCAATAGACAGATCATTAAGGCAGAAAGTCAACAAAGAATCATTGGAGTTAATCTGGACCCTAGAGCAAATGGACCTAACAGACATCTACAGAACATTCCACCCCCAAACTATAGAATATACATTTTCTCATCAGCACATGATATATTCTCCAAGATAGACCATATAATAGACCACAAATCACGTCTCAATAAATTTTTTTAAAATGGAGATCACATCAACTGCCCTCTCAAAACAAAATGGAATAACACAGAAATTAACTCCTAAAAGGACTTGCCAAACCAAACAAATACATGGAAATTAAACAATCTGTTCCTGAATGATCTTTGGGTCAACAATGAAATCAAGATGGGAATTTTTTAATTCCTTGAAATGAATGACAACAATGACACAAGTTATCAAAACCTCTGGGACATACCCAAAGCTGAGCTCAGAGGAAAATGTATAGGACTTAAGGTCTACATTAAAAAGACTGAAATATCACATGTTTACAACCTAATGTCATACCTCAAGGAACTAGAGAAACATTAACAAACAAACTCAAAGCAAGCAGAAGAAAAGAAATAATGAAACTCACAGCAGAACTACATGAAATTAAAACAAAAAAGTACAAAGGATCAATGAAACAAAAAGTTGATTCTATAAAAAGATTAGCAAAATTGATAGACCACTTGCTAATCAAAAAACAAAAGAGAGAAGATTCAAATTAGTTCAATCAGAAATGAAAATGAAGACATTATGACTAATACCACAGAAATACAAAAGATCATCTGAGATTATTATGAACACCTCTATGCAAACAAACTAGAAAATCTAGAAGAAATAAATAAATTCTTAGAAACATAAAACCCTCCAACCTTGAATCAGAAAGAAATAGATAGCCTGAACAGACCAATAACAAGTAGCAAAATTGAAACAGTAATTAATAGTCTCCCAACAAAAAAAGTCCAGGACCTAATGAACTCACAGCAGAATTCTACCAGACTTTCAAAGAAGAACTGGTCCTAGTTATACTGAAGCTATTCCAGAAAATTGAAAAGGAGAAAATTCTCCCAAACTTATTCTACAAAGCCAGTATCACCCTAAAACCAAAGCCAGGAAAAGACACAACAACAAAAAAAAGAAAACTACAGACCAATATCCCTTATGAACGTAGATGTAAAAATCCTCAGCAAAATCCCTAGCAAACCAAATTTAACAGCATACCAAAAACATAATTCACCACTGTCAAGTGGGTTTTATCCCAAGGATGCAAAAAAGGCTCAGTACACACAAGTCAATATACATGATCCACCACATAAACAAAATTAAAAAGAAAAATCATGATCATTTCAATAGTTTCAGAAAAGGCATTTGATAAAATCTAGCATCCTCTTATGATAAAAACTTTCAGCAGACTGTGCATGGTGGTTCATGACTGTAATTTCAGCACTTTGGGAGGCAAAGGAGAGAGGATTGCCTGAGCCCAAGGGTTCAAGACCAACCTGGGCAACTTGACAAGACCTTGTCTCTACAATAAATCAAAAAGTTAGCCAGGTGTGGTGGCACACGCCAGTAGTTCCAGCTATTTGGAAGCCTGAAGTGGAAAGGTCACCTGAGCCCAGCAGGTCAAGGTTGTGGTGGCCGTAAGATTGCCACTGCACTCCAGTCTGGACAACAGAGTGAGACTCCAACTCAAAACAAACAAACAAGCAAACAAAAACTCTCAGCAAAATAGGCATAGAGGGAAAATTTCTCCAAATAATAAAAGCTATTTATGACAAACCCACAGCCAATATTATCCTGAATGAAGGAAAGTTGAACACATTCCTCCTCAGAACTGGAACAAGGCAAGGATGCTACTTTCGCCACTCCTGTTCAGCATAGTACTGGAAGTCCTACTAGAGCAATTGGGCAAGAAAAAGAAATAAAGGATATCCAAATGAGAAAAGAAGAAATCAAACTATCCCTATATGCTGACAATATGATCTTTTCCTAGAGAACTCTAAAGACTCCTCCAAAAGACTTCTGAACTTGATCAACGAATTCAATAAGGTTTCTAGATACACAATCAACACACACAAATCAGTAGCATTGCTATATACCAATAGTGGCCAAGCTAAGAATAAAATCAAGAACCCAATTCCATTTAAAATAGCAGCCAAAAGGCTAAAATACCTAGAAATATATTTAACCAAGGAGGTAAAAGATCCCTACAAGGAGAACTACAAAACTCTGATGAAAGAAATTGTAAAGAACACAAACAAATGGAGAAACATCTCATGTTCCATGGATTGGAAAAATAAATATTATTAAAATGACCATATCACACAAAGTAATCTACAGATTCAACACAATCCCTACCAAACTACCAATGTCATTTTTCACAGAATTAGAAAAAACAATGCTAAAATTCATATGGAAGCCAAAAAGAACCAGAATAGCCAAAGCAGTACTAAACAAAAAGAACAAAGTTGGAAGCGTCACATTACCTGACTTCAAATTCTATTACAAGGCTATAGTAATCAAAACAGCATGGTACTGGTACAAGAGCAGATATAGGGACCAATGGAACAGAATAGAGAATCCAAGAAATAAACCCAATACCTACAACCAACTGATCTTCAACAAAGCAAACAAAACATACACTGGGGAAAGGACACACTATTTAACAAATGGTGCTAGGAAAATTGGATAGCTACATTCAGAAAACTTGATCCCTATCTCTTTCTATATACAAAAATTAACTCAAGATGGATTAAAGACCTAAATGTCAGACCTGATACCACAAAAATCCTAAAAGAAAACCTAGAAAAAACTCTTCTGACATTGGCTGTCAAAGAATTCGTGATTAAAACTCTAGAAGCAAGCCAGGCTTGGTGGCTCAGCCTATAATCCCGCACCTTTGGGAAGCTGAGGTGAGTGGATTGCCTGAGCCCGTGGGTTCGAGACCCGCCTGGGCAGGCGAGACCTCATCTCTACAATAAATCAAAATATTAGCTGGGCGTGGTAGCACGTGCCTGTAATTCCGGCTACTCAGAAGGCTGAGGCAGAAGGATCGCTGGAGCCCAGCAGGTGAGGCTGCGGTGGCCGGGAACGGCCATTGCACTCCAGTCTGGGTGACAGAGTGAGACTCCAATTCAAAAACAAAAACAAAAACAAAAAAACTCTAGAAGCAATCAAAATACCAAGTGCCCACACCATTAGAGGTAAGATAGACAAGTGGGACCTCATCAAACTGAAAAACTTC
>NW_007260048.1:396040-430156 GCF_000164805.1 Carlito syrichta | reverse complement strand
CTGCAAAGCAAAAGAAACCATCAAGAGAGTGGGGAGACAGCCCACAGAATGGGAAAAAGTATTTGCCAACTGTATATCTGACAAAGGCCTTACATTCAGGATGTATAAGGAACTCAAAAAAGGAAAAAAACAAACTGCCCCATTAAAAAGTAGGCAAAAGAAATGAATAGACACTTCTCAAAAGAAGAGATATGGGCAGCCAACAGACACATGAAAAAATGCTTAAGGCTCCCTCACTAATCATCAGAGAAATGTAAATCAAAACCACATTGAGATGCCACCTAATCCCAGGAAGAATGACCACCATTAATAAAACAAACAACAAGTTACTTTTGAGGATGCAGAGAAAAAGGAACCCATCTACACTGCTGGTGTGAATGCAAACTAGTGCGACCTCTTTGGAAAACGGTGTGGTGATTTCTGAAAGAACTAGAAATTGGCCCTCCATATGACCCAGCAATCCCCCTATTAGGAATATATCCAGAGGAGTTCAAATTATTCTACAAAAAAGATAACCTACACGCGTGTATTTATTGCAGCACTATTCACAATAACAAAAACATGGAACCAACCATGCTGTCCACCAAAACTGGATTGGATTTTTAAAAATGTGGTACATATACACAATGGAATATTATGTAGCCATAAATAAGGACAAACATATGGACTTTGCAGCAACTTGGATGGATTTAGAGTCTATCATATTCAGTGATCTACCACAGAAACAAAGAACAGAGTACCACATGTTCTCACTCATAAGGGGACCTTGAACAATTATCATAATACTATAAGAAAGGGATTGACAATAGTGGGGAACTGCCAGGGGAGGGGGAAGCACACTTCATCAACAAGGGTACCTGCATAATGAGCATTTGTGTACCTAACCCCGAATTGTACCCCATATCTTTAAAATAAAATTTAAAAACTCCAGAAGCAAATGCAACAAAGACAAAAATAAATAAGTAGAACTTAATTAAAATAAAAGGCTTCTGCATAGTAAAGTGGAAATACTATTTACTCATGAAAAATAGAATAAAATAATGTCTTTTACAGTGACTTGGATGGAGCTAGTTCATCCTAAGTGAACTAATGCGGGAACAGAAAATCGAACACTACACGTTCTGTGGAAGCTTAAATAGGGATCTGCAAAGGTATAGAGAATGGCATAATGGAATCTCAAAAAGGGGAGGTGGGAATTGGTGGAGAGAGAAAAAAGTCACCTACTGAGTACAATGTGCACAGGTGGGGGTGGTAGGTACACTTAAAGCCCAGGTTTCTTTGCCTCTATACAATGCATCCACATAACCAAAAACTATTTGTACTCTCTAAAGCTATTGAAATTAAAAGGAAAAAAAAGATATATTTGTCTAAAGAGCAAAACTAAACTATAAGATCAGGAATGCACATTGGGGTGATAAGATTGAATGAAACACAAGAGATAGAACTAAAATGACACACCCAAAAAGTCGAGATAGTGGTTGCTTGTGGGAGGAGGGATTAAGACAGGGCACATGAAGGCAGTTCAGAGGTGGATAACAAAATTCTATTTCTTGATCTGAGTGGTGATTACAGATGTGTTTGCCTTCATTTGCATAGATTGTTTGCATAGATTTCTAGATCTATGTTTTACCTTTCATTAAAATGTTTTTTTAAGTGGGGTGAGGGTATTAAACAAACATTTAAGAAATAATGATTCAGGTGGTAGCTGGATTTGGCAAAAAGTCATGAATCTCCTTGACTGACAGGAGTTCAGAAAACCCTGGAATAATGTATAAGAGCTTGGGTTCTGGAAAGTCATATATGTCAGTTCAAATGACCATCCTAGCCGGGCTCGGTGGCTCAGCCTGTAATCCCACGCCTTTGGGAGGCTGAGGTGAGCGGATTGCCTTAGCCCGCGGGTTCGAGACCCGCCTGGGCAGCAAGACCTCATCTCTACAATAAATAAAAAAATCAGCCGGGCGTGGTAGCGCATGCTTGTAATTCCGGCTACTCGGAAGGCTGAGGCGGAAGGATCACCGGCGCCCAGCAGGTCGAGGCTGCGGTGGCCGGGAGCGTCCACTGCACTCCAGTCTGGGCGACACAGTGAGACTCCAACTCAAAAAAAAAAAAAAAAAAAATGACCATCCTGTTGACTATTGGCTGTGTGATATCTAAGCATCAGGGTTTTTATCTACAGAATCAATATAATAATAGTAACTACCTCATGAAGTTGTTGTAAGTAATACATGAGATCATCCATATAAAGCACTCAGCAAAGTGCATGTCACATAGTAATCACTCAATAAAAGCTATCTGTTGTTGTTGTGGTCATAATGATAAAGGCTTCTAGTTGTCTAGACATCTTTTCCGTGAACCACAAGGAACTTCTGTGAGGCCTCTTCTATTGCAGCTATCAGAGGCTTTTTGTTTGGTTTTGCTTTTTCGACTCTATTTCTTTAAACTGAGAAAATTCTGTCTTGAGGAAATTCTGACTCCATTTCTTTAAACACTAAGTGCTTTGGGATACAGGGGAAAATGAAAAGTGTTATGGATTTTCAAATTATGTTAAACTAATTTAACTTGCTACCCAGCTGGTACAGGGACTAGCACAGCTATAATTGTGAGATGGACGGGGACCAGAGAATATGTGGGAACTTAGTTAGCCTGTGGCTAGTATGCCTACCAGATCCCCAGGTACCAAGGGATGATAGTTATGCTAATCTTCTCAGGTTGGGTCAATATTTGGAGATGTGGCCCCTAAAGCAATTATGTTTCTCAACATACTTTCCACTGACACATTTGTATGTTTTGTGTGTGTGTGTGTGTGTGTGTGTGTGTGTGTGTGTGTGTGTGTAAGTTCATGGCCGGTCTGAATTCATCAGCAGGCAGGTCTACAGAATACTGATTTCTAACTGACTGGTCCTGTATCATTGCCTTTTACCTAGGCAGGGAGATGCCCTCCGGGATGGAATGGTTTGAATTAGTTTAGTACCCTTTAGCCTAAGGTGCATGTTGAGTAGGGATGTGGCAGGATGCGGCAAATGCTCAAATATATTTCTTGTATGATTGAGTGAATACACACAGAAACACATGTAACTGCTTTGGGATCAGGAGTTGGCCTCAAGGCAATCACCTGGAATGACAAAATGTCTCCCACAGCAGGAAGGAGCACCTGGAATGACAAAATGTAGCCCAGCAGCAGGAAGGAGGGTTAGTAGCAGTTAAAGGTATTTTCTTTTGAAAGGCAAGTTGCAACTTTAAAGACCCACCAGGTGCCAGGCAGGTTTTGTTTAAGAAAGGCCAAATGGCCCAGAGACTGGCCATTTCATGGAAATGCAAATGAGTGAGTAATTCACAGACTTATCCAAAATCCCCCTTCTGAAGTTGACAGTTTATAATCTTGCAGTTCCTGGAAACCATTTGTTCTTTGAAAAATCTGATTTTTCTGAGTACAACCTTGTAAGATTCCAAAGGAAATATTTAATGACTCAACATGACCCCCTCCCTTACCTAAACAAGGGTGTAAAACCCCACTTCTCCTGTTCTGGGGTGCTTGATTTGGATGCATTAGACCCTTGGCCCGCTGGAATGGCCAGTGTAATAAAGTGCCACTTCCTATAATAGTCTCGGTGTCACGATCTCTCTATTTTTCATGCTACAAGGAGTGGAAATGTTTCTCTACTTTCCAAATGTTTCACTACTTTCCAACCAGCTCCCTTCTCCACGTCCCCACCATGTGGAGCATAAACCTTCTATTCACATTTCTCCTGCCTGAATTTTCACAGCCAGCTCATCGCATCCCTGTTCTCCTATCTCAGAAATCTTACTTTGCCTTTTAGAATTTGCATAGTGCTTTCACCCTCTTCTACCATTTCTATCACAAGGTAAGTGTTATTAACTGCCTTTGTTTTTCACAAGAAATTTGATCTCCTAGTGAGACCAGATACATATCACATTATACAAGCAACTTGCCCACAGTCCCCCATGGCAGTGCTGAGACACGAACAGACTTCTCTTCATCACACATGCTGTGTCTACAATTTCTCTCCACTGTATCCTGCAGATGCTGTCTTCTCCAATGGGAAATTTCGTTATATTTTGTGTATTTATCTGTTTAATAATATACTTGTTTATCTCTTTGCTGGTTGGCTATATAAATCATGATTCCATTTGTTATATATGCCTATCTGACAGAGAATAGATAAATATATAGTTAAATACAACAGTCTAAAATCATCATGAGTAAGTCACATTTTTAACAAGTGATGAAATCAGATTCACAAGAAAGCATCATTACAGAAAAAAATGCAGATTTACCTCTAAAACTGTTATTAAGTATGCTGACTTTTAAAAATATTTTCTTGAGACAGCCATCATTCCATTTTTTAATCCACTAATAGTGATATAGTTTAATGTGTCTCAAATATTCAGAAAAGTATGAAAACTGATATAATGAAAATTTGTATACTGACTACCCAAACGTTAATTTTTTTTCTCTATATTTCCTTCCAATTTTTTTCTTTTTTGAAATAAAATATTTCAGAAGAGATTAGGGTTTCCTGTGGTTTTTCTCCTCCAGTCTCATTCCTCTCATTCCAACCCCAGAGCAAACCACATCCTGAGGTGTGTATCTTTTCCATTCATATCTTAAAATATTTGTTTTATACGTATTTATCCATAAACATCATTTATTCAAAAATAAATGATACATAATAATAGTAGATAATATTGCTATAAACTTTTCACAAATGTTATACAGTATATACTATATACTATACAAATATATATGTACTATATATAGGAGATATATATATGTATATTTGTATATCATATATATATATACATATATATATATATATGATATATAGTATATGTACAGGAGCTTGAACTTTTTTTTCACCCAACATTACATTTTTGAGATTTAGAGTGGGTGAGATTAATCTATTTTCATGTCTTGTGTCTACTAATATTGTTTAACTTATTTCTATTGTATTTTGTATTTTTTGTTTTCTATACTTTTCTATTTCATTTTCTCTCTTTTCCTGGCTTTTTCAAATTAATAAGTTGTCTATAATTCTACTTTTTTTTAAAATTTGTTGACTTGGAACCATGTTTTTATGCTCTTTTGATTATCCCAAAATTTTTAGCAAACATTAACTGTTCATTTTTAATACAGTCTAAACTTATTCACTATTTTTATTCTTTTTTAACAAAACAAAGACTTTACCATACTTTCCTGAATATTATCTCCCTATTAGTCAAATAGTACAAAATTTCAGTTATGAAAGATAAGAAATTTCTGGTCAAGGTGGCATTGAAAGTTGATCCTTTGAAATCTCCCTTTTCTACTTATAGGAAATTTTAAAAAGAGACAGTTTCAAAGGAAAACTAATTTCAAATGTAAGTCCTAGAGATTTACTGTACAGGTAGTACCAATAGTTAACAATACTGTATTGTATACTTAAAATTTTGCTAGGAGGGAAGAATATATAGATTAATGTTCTTGTCTTAATCTAAAATAATAGTAATTAATCAAGATAGTGGGAGGAAACTTTTGGAAGTGATGGATATGTTTATAGTAAATTTTGTGATGATGGCTTCACAAATAAATACTGATCACAAGCTTATCAAGTTGTATATATTAAATACATATATATATTTTTATACATCAGCCATACCCCAGTAAAGTGGTTTAATGAAAAGCACCCCCATAATGTAGTTCTACCTTTTAAAATAAATATTATTAATGTTTTTTTAAATAGCTTATGGTTAATTTGATAAACCAATATACTTTTACCAGTTTCTGGGCTTATATTGTTTTTTTGTTTTCTTCTAGCTAAGTGTTTCTCAGCAATGACACAATTCACATTTTGGACTGGATAATTCTTTCTTGTGGTAGGTTGTCCTATATATTGTAGGATTTGGGGAGTATTCCTTACCTCTACTAGATGCAAGTAGGACCTCTCAAATCATGACAGTAATAAATGTCTCCAGAAATTTCCAAATGTTCCCTTAGAGAACTGGTAATGTTCTAGAGAGGTAGGCCATTGATTGTCATTCTATTAGCAAGTGTCAGAGGCTGAGAGAGGGGAAGAGTGAGAGTACACTCAGTTAACCTTTTGTTTGTTCTCAGTGTTTAATAGTTTTATACCTAGATTTTAAAAAACTCATTAGATCCTTCATTTTCTCTTCAAACTTTGAAGATATTACCTCATTGATTTTTCTATTAATGAGTGTCCAACTGCCCATGTAAGAAAAATTCCTTTTATTCTTAAGTGATCTGGAATTTTTTTCCTTCTGGTAGATCTAAATTCCTTTATACTTTGTATTCTTCAATTTCACCACAATGTGTCTAAGGTATAGGTTTCTTTTTAGCCCACTGTATGCACTTTCATTCTGAAGAATCATGTGTTTTCTTAGTTCTGGAAAATTTTTAGCTATTTGATCTCTCCCAATATTGGTTTTTGTTATTTCCTCTGCTGTCTTCTGGAATTCCTATTCCATGTGCTATTATTCACACCTATTAACTGCTCTTTTATACTTTTATTTCCTCTAACTTACCTGACTTTCTCACTAATACCTTCTAGTTGACTAATTCTTTCTTTGTGTCCAGTATGGGAGTTATCATGTCTATTGTGATTTTTCCATTTCAAACTGTTTTTCATGTCTAGAATTTACAATAGTTTTATTTTTATAAATGTGTCTTTTTGCTTTATTTCTGGCCCTATTATGTCATAATTTATTGTGGAATTTTTTTAGGATATGTTTTATCTTTCTGAAGATTTTGAGCATACATAGCTTAAAGTCCTCTGTAGATTGCTCTATTATTTTCATTTCATTGGGATGAATTCATCTCCAAATTGTCGCTGTTTTTTCTCTTAGCATTGCTTTTCCTTTATGTTTTGGGAATTTCAATTTTCAGTCTTATATTTATATTCTATCTATCTGTCTATCTATCTATCTACTTATCTATCTATCTATCTAGCTATCTATCTATCTATCTATGTATTTCTTCCCCTTCCCTGCTTCCCATCTTCCTCTCTCAGCATCCTTTCTAGTCTAGCTGCCATGCAGCCTCCTGGGGCTCCCAGTGTAAAACTAGAACTCATAGTGCATAACCTAGACCAGACATTCCTGGCCTGGGTCCTAGGTAAAAGTCTGGGTCTGCTACCTCTCACCTTGGTGAAAGATCTCCAGGAAAGAATCAGATGACATCTTGTTAGCCTCTTTCTGTGAGTGATGTTCCCCACCCCCGCACCACCACAGGCTTTGGTTTCTTAACTGGAGTAGGGCCCTTTTTTATCTATGTTACTCTGCAATATCTAAATCCTTTGGCATTCTCTGCCTATTTCTGGACTTGGAGCTCACCAAGTCCTTGTTTCAGCCCATTTTACACTTTGTATTTGTTTTATTTTTGCTGCACAGAGATGTTTATTTTGTATTTGAACATAGCTTTGCCTTTGAAATTCTCTCTTTTTAAAATTTCCTGTGTAGAAAAGAAAAGCTTCAAAGAGTAAACTTTCAATGCCATCTTGTCCAGAAATTTCCTAAACCCCTTTAAAGCTCAAATCTGCTTATCAACTACATCTTAGGTATTATTACCCTAAATGAAATATAACTAGGGATTCCATGTAGGTTAAGCCCTCCTATTTTTTTTCCCCTGAATGCCCTCAGCTTCTTTTGCTTCTCTAGATTCTATGGGGCCAGCTGAACAGTTAACTTTTCCCATTATTAGTTCCGGACAACTAATATACTGGCCTCTCTTCACTTCTTAACAGTTCTACCCATGAAATAATTTATTCCACATGTCAAACCATTTCTCCTCAGTGTCGCTTTTTATTCAGATTCTTAGCTCTACCCCAGATACATTCCTAGTTCACTAAAATCTTCTCTGCTCTGGTCTACATTATCACTTGATGGTCTCTAAATCCATGTTGAACTTCCTTAAAATCTTGACTTGAAGTTGCTTATTCTCAATTATATCAAAGACTTTTTTATGAACCAGCATGACCTAATCATAAGGCTGTTTCATCACAAATGCATCCCCACCTTTGATAGACTTCATAATTAGTTCCTCTTCCATGGAGCAGAGACTCTTTTTCTAGTAAGCTGGATTTCCCTCCTCTCTCTTTGCCTATTCCCATCCCTATGTCCTCCTCAAAAGTCATTTTCTCTGTTATGTGTATTTTTATTGGCTCATTAGTTCATTAATTTAAAACACATGGAGATTCTGCTATGTTCTAGGTTGACATTAGGCTCTAGGATAAGAAAACGCAGCAATGATTCAGATGCCAAGCATATTCTAAAGATGCTTATAACCTAAAATAGATGATGCAGAAGCAATTATAATACACTCAAGGGAGTAGTAGGAGGGAGAAGCTTCAGGAAGAGGCATCATTTGAAGAGGGTCTTAAAGGGTGGAATATAGATATGAAGAGATTAGGGGAAGGGAGTCCAAGTAAAGGGAAGAATATTATCATTTGCCTTCTTAGCTACTTTCCATTCCTTAGGAACAGGAACCATATGTTTTATTTTTATATTCTCACATCACTGTGCATAGGTCTATGTATGAAGTAACTCAATAGATACTGAATGAATAATGTTATTAAATATGGTATGAAATGTTTTTCCACTGATTGATCTCTGTCTTACTGCTCAGTGAATGAGTTATCCATTTATTAATTCAGTCTAAGAACAGTTATTATTACCTAATACATGCTAGCCATGTTAAGGGTCATGATGTAGAGATAAGCAAGCCAAGCATTCTCAGCAAAGACTCGGCCTCTGGGAGAGCCCCAGGCCTGCCGATGGAAGGATGCTGAGGGTTCAGTGTTCAGGCCCTTTGGTCTGTAGCAAGAAAGGGCTTCAATCAAGAAACTTCATGTGTCAGGTTCACAGCCACATCCCTGGTACTTCCTTCTTACTCTGAAGAGTCTTTATTATAAATACCACGGATTCTCCAATGAGGAAGCAGGCCACTAGCAACTTTCACCCCAGGTCTTCTCCCTCAGTCAGAGAACTGATGAGGCGATCTTCCCTGGAGAGACATCTTGGAGGGCAGCCCTGAAGGCAGGGACTTAATCTCCAAATGCACAGCTACCTGTGCTTCTGACACTCTCACCCTTCCTGTATTTGAATCCTGTGTTCACAGAGGCCATCTTGCTCCCAAGCAGCCATATAAATTACTAAGTCAGAGAGAGAGAGAGAGAGAGAGAGAGAATATGTGTGTGTGTTGTTTCTCTAGTCTAAATCCTAAAAAGTATGCATGCCATCTATCAACATGCTTCCTCTTATTTTCCACCAGAATTTACCTACATAGAGTCACAAGTTTTTAGCATCAAAGAATTCCTTGTCTATTGATTACATCATATTTTAATTCTGAGCATCCCCTACCAAAATTAGATTGCATAAAACCTTCTAGTAACCCACCATAATTGCCACGAAGCAAGCTTAGGGTCAAGAATAATGAGTTGTTGAGAACAGGGACATGAAGAAGGCACAATTAGGAATCAAACGACCAAGTTTAAATTCTCACTGGGAAACTTTTAACAATTGTATTGCCTGGATATAAACTCAAACTCTCTGGACTTGTTTCTATGTCTGTAAAGTGGGAATAATGATGTCACAATGCCAATAGGGGTGTTGTGAGGGTTAACCTGGCAAACCCTCACAAACTGGTGACAATTTTATTTTTATTATGATAATTACTACAAATGTCCGGCACCCGGGCTCAGTGACTGTCTGAGCTGTTTGTTCACTCCTACTCTCCATCTGCTTCCATCAGGAGCAAGGAAGGGGAGCCTTGGGAAAGGTAGGCTCTGGCCTATGATATAGCATCAGTTGTGGTAGTGGAGCAGTACAGCCCTGTCTGCCCCTAGTTGATGTGCAAACTCCATTGCCAAAAGGCATAGGCAGGACACAAGTCCAGGTGATGAAATCTACCTAGCCAGAGCAGACGTCTTCCCTGGTACAGAGCAGTTTTGATCACAAGCTGTTATGTATCCAAGATGCTGTGGTGAGACCTGCAGTTTTCACATTCTAGTAAATCTATCCCTAGGTCTATACACTAGTGATGCAATTGTGACTCACCCAGAAACTCACAATCCCCACTTCCCAGACAACTGGAGAAGCGTGTCATGTCACCACAGAACCCACCACCCTCCCACCCTATAGGGGTGGAATGTGCTCACCAGGCAGCGGGAGAGGGTGCAGGGAGGGAGGGGTTCTCTTTATAATCAGCCCCTCCCTGCAGCCCCTCTGGGAGACAGTCACAGATGGGGTGTACCATCTGTCTGCCACAGCCTGGACACCGCGTTCTCAACAAACCCAACATTAGTTAACAACAGACCTGGCTTCCGATTCCTCTTTTGAGAATGTGTGCTCATTCATTTCTCTAACCACCTTTCCCTCTACACCCAACCCCTTACTCCCCATCTCGAGCACCTTCACAGATTGCCTGATTAGAGTCAGGGAAAGCCACAAGATGGTCATGTGAACATCTGGGAAGCATCTGTCTGCCATGGGGTAATGATTGCAGGTGGTGCTGGGGGAAGAGAGAGTTAATAATACTAATGAATAAGACTAATTGATTATTAAGCATTATTAGCCTGGCAATAATACCACCTTGGAATTCTGCCAATCCCTGTCACTTAGTTACAGGGAGTCCTTGTTTTACTGGATACAGGGAATGCAGGACAAGTCAGAATGTCTAAACTAGAAAACTGCATGGGACTCTGGAAACTAATAGTGATGAATGTGAGTAATAGGAGTATTTAAAATGTATATGCCAATTGCATTCCCAAGTATTTCCAAGCACCTGAGCCGACTGAAATTTAACATGAAGTTCTCTAACACCTCTTAACTTCATAGTAGTAAGTCATTATTCACTAGTCCTATGGAGTGAGAAATTGAACGACTGTCTAGGAGTGATAGTTTAGACCGGAAACAAATCTCAGTGATTCTTCCCTCACTTTCCTGCATAAAAGTATAAATTCAAAAAATAAACATGAGAGACAACATTCAGTATATGCCATGTATATGAGAAGGGGCTGCTTTGATAGTGCTGTGAAGGAGAAAAATATTATTACACCATATATTCTTATTGCAAACATTTTTTGAGGGCCTATTATAATCCAAGCACCAAGCGAGGTGCTAGAGATAGGCATATTTTGTCCCTCAAAAATCTCACTGTCTAGACAGGAGAGACAGATATGTGTAACAGCCAATTTCCTGCAGTATGGCTGATTAGATACCCTGGGAGCCCCTTCTGCTACCAAAGAACTAATTCTGGATACAATACACTTTAAAATGCGGTACTGGACTCACAAGAAATCTCTAATATTTATGTACACCAATCCTCCCCACCGCCCCCCAAAAGTGAACTGGTTGCAGAGAGTGGAGAGCTACAAGCAAATGGGAAAATGGAGACACCTAATAGGACAGATTAATACCAGGATATTAATACTGGACCAGAAGCAAAGGAGGAAATTAAGCCTGAGATACTTACAGGTCCTTGAAGGGAGCTAACGTGATCACAGGTCAATAGGAGATCCTGTCTCCTAGCAGTAGTAGATACAGATCTCTCTGAGAGAAATATACCTGACTTAAGCCCTCAGGATTCCTGCAGATCAAAAGCAAGCAAAAATGAGTTCACAACCAAAAACTTCCATGACTGAGAATCAGGATGATATAGAACAAGGTCGAGCACATCCCTTATAGGCTGGAACTATAAGTTCTTATAGTCTGGAACTTCTTATAGTCTGGAACTCAGCAGAAGAGCAGCAAGTGCATGAGTCGTCTAGGCTCTTGACATTTCAAAGACAGGCATACTTGGGCCAGGGAAAAGCTGGATTCACTGGGAGTCTGTAGTACTACTTGCTGCTCTCCCTTTTTTTTGGCAGAGGAGAGGTTAGTACTGACCCCCCCCCCCAAAAAAATGCCTTATCTGTAGTGGTATAAGAATTTTGAAAAAGAGCAGAATTGGAATACTGCAACAAAAAGAAATGATGAATGCTTCAGGTGATAGATATCCCAATTATCCTGATTTGATCAATACATATTGTGTGCTTGAATGAAAATATTACATGTACCCCATAAATTGTACAACTATCATGCATCAATAATAATTTTAAAATAATTTTTATGAATCTGAGTTTTACTCTGTCCAAGCTGGAGTACAGTGGCATGATCATGGCTCACTGCAGCCTCAGTCCCCTGGCTCAAGTGATCCTCCTCCCTCAGCCTTCCAAATAGCTGGGACTACAGACATGTGCCACCTCATCTGGCTATTGTTTTTATTTTTAGTAGAAACGAAGTCTCACTATATTTCCCAAGCTGGTCTCTAACTCCTGGGCTCAAGCAATCATCCTGTCTTGGCTTCCCAAAGTGCTGAGATTATAGGTGTGAGCCACCAAGCCTGGCCAGACTCTTCTTTAAAGTTTTTAATTGTATAAATTTATTGAGTACATGTGAAATTTTTTACATGTACTAATGCATAGTGACCAAGTCAAAGTATTTAACGTGTCTATCACCTGAAAACAGTTAAGAGCCCATCTTGTTAGGGCAGCACTAGGATATGTCAGCCACCTAGCACCTGCAAAATCTGCAGGTTCATAAGTTCCTTAATAAATTCAGTTTCAATGGGACTTCTCTGGGTTAGGAATATCCCAGGGAACAAAGTAACTCTTGGTCCACGGGAATGTAAAGTTATTTTGCCTAGGATATCCGAGTCATCGATTCCTGCTACCTCATTGCTAGACAACTCAGAGAACTTCAGGTCATTCATAGGCAGTCTTGCGTGTCACTCTACCTTTAGCTGAAATAAAAGATAATAGATTTAGACTCCAGGGACTTCCAATATAGAATTTTCATATACTGAATGAGGAATGGCTATGTGTGAAATGTTTATAGAAATAAAGGATGGGCTCACAAAGTTGAGTATGCTGTAAGAAAATACCACAATAAAAGAATCAAATGGAACTTAAGGCACAAAAAATACCATTGTTGAAAAAAAAATCTTAAAAGTTCTCAAAAATGTGAAACATAGTAGATTGTATACCTCTAAAGACAGAATTAGTAAACTGTAAACAAGAGCTGAAAAAAATTATTGACAAAATATCATAGACAGTTAAAGAGTTGAAAAATATGATTGAGTAATGTAGAAGAGGGAAGAAAATGTTTAATATATAGCTAATCAGAGTCCCAAAGGGAGAAATAGAAAGAATGAAAGAGCAGTAGCATTTAAAGAGATAATGCCTAAGGATTTTCCATAACTGCTAAAAGGCATGAATTCACAGATGCATGAAGTACAATGCCTCCTATACAGGATAAATAAAAACAGACCCATACCCTATGTGAGTCACAATGAAATTGCAGAGCACCGAAGACAAAGAACAAAATCTTAAATATTATGATAGAAGTTTTTAAAACAGTGAGTTCTTGTTTTAGTTTCTTTTGGACCTGAGATGCAAAGTTGCTACCTGTTATTATCACTGTCCTTCCAAGGCCTCTCCACTGATTTTATCCTCTATATTTCCATATCACATTTGCATTTTTTCTCTACCTCATTTTAAAGTGTATCTTTTTCTTTGTGTATATTCTTGCAAAATGTGTGTTGTTTTTACTTTGTGTGTATGTATTTTTAATTCAAATAAATTAAAATCTGTATTGAATTACAGATCACAATCTACTTCTTACTTTTTTTAACTAAGTGCTATGTTTTTAAAAACTAGCTATGCTATATAACAATGTTTTTCAAACTCTGGGTCATGACCCATGAGCGCTTCATTAAACCAATTAAGTAGAACCTAGCAGCATTTTAAAATGAAATAGAACAGAAAAAAATAAACTTTATTATAAGCCATAAGGTATATATTATTTTCTAATACTTTTATTGTACTTTTATATGTGTACACGTGTGTGTGTGTGTGTGTGTGTGTGTGTGTGTGTATTTGTGTTCTCGGCTGCAATATCAAATATGTTTCTTAGAGGGACACAATCAAAAAATTGTATGAGTTGCTATTCTATATGATGCAGCAGAAGTACAAAAATAAGGTAGTTTTCAGTATTTGGTTAGTAGCTTTAGGTGATACAGGATGAGAGTCAACGTTTTATAACAGAGGTGATATTTGTGTTGATTGTTCAAAGATAGAGAGGACTTTTGTTGGCTGATAAGAGGAAGAATATACAGATTTTGAGGGGGAGAACCACAGAAATGAACATTAAGTTATGAAAATAGGATTTTTTAAGGCAACTTTAGGTTGTTTAGAATTGATACAGCATTGAATTAATGAGGAAGTCATCTGTGGAGACAAAGGTTTGGTGGGAGCCCTGTGGTGATGAACTACATAGGCCATCTTAAAGGTGATACTTAATCCCATGAACAAGAGACAGGCACTGAAGGGTTTTAGGCAGAGATGTGATATGATTCAGTGCATGAATCAGAGAGACAATTCTGGCATCATCCTGGGGAAATGTGATTGAGTGGATGCTAATGCTATTCACTCAAATCAGAATGAAGAGATTGCTTGGATGAGGAAGAGAATGAATTATTTCAGATTGTTTGTTTCCAATATGTGATAAATTGTATTACCAACCGAATTATTTATTGCTCCTCACCCAGGATATTCATTACATTTGATCATGTGACTTGGTTTCAGTCAGTGAAGTGTGAGCAAAAGTGATGGAAGTTTCAACAGCCAGCTTATGCTTCACCGTGATCTTTTTTTTCTCTACCATGAGATTTGCTGTGTTCTAACCAGGGGCAGCTCTGTTGTCCTGTGCCCTAGAGTGAAGATGATGTGGAGCAGAATATGGTTGGTCAACCCATGGTAGATAAGTAGGACGAGTAAAAAAGAAACTTTTGCTATTGTAAGCCACTGAGATTTGGGGGGTGTTTGTTACCACAGCATAATCTAGCCCATCCTGACTGAGTCAAGATGCCTGTGGGGGCATTGTATTTGCATGAAGTTTAGCAATAGGTCATTTTCTTTTTAAATGCCTGGCCATCTTTTTCTACTTCTATATGGAAGCTTCTGGAGTCACTATTAGCCACCATCTGTGTCTTCAGAAAAGTCGCGTGTCCATTTTTACAGCCAGAATCAGGATATAAAATTGTGTCCTGCTCTCAGTATAGGATTTCCACAGCATGAGTGACCATAGAGACAAGGAATTTCTTGAAAGGGACAGTGTCAGGGTAATAGTATACATAGTAAACTTTTAGTAAATGGTGAGTGACAGGGTTAAGAGTATCAGCAAACATGGACTTTATCTCAGTACAGGTGTTGCAAAGAAGGGTTATTGATCCAAGAATAGAGAAAATTAATGAGAGGGTTCTAGGCAGGTCTGAAGTGGAAATGGAAGACGAGGAAGCCCTGAAGGCTGCAGAGAACTCTGTGAGGACACAGAAATGAAGTCTTAGACAGACTTCTGTGTCTGCATGTCACAGGACCTGGAGATGCTACTGTGACTCTATGGGCAATTCCACATGACTATTATGTGCATAACTCCACATACTGTTATGCACGTATATCTGTGACATTTCCTATTTGGAGTGACATGTGAGACACTGTGTGTATCATGTTTGCATTTTCTGAGTCTTTTGTGAAAACAGAAATGAATGAGATTCTGTTATATGAGAATAGTTTGACTCTGCCATACTTCAGTTGTGAGTATACTATTGTGTGTGATTATGAAAAATATCCAGTCCTTACAAAATAGGAAGGCATGGGGAACACCTCTCTTCTTCCAGAAAAGTTGAAAGTTTATTTTGTCTAAAGAAGAATGGGAGATCTCTCAGGCTATAAATTCCATGAGGGGAAAGAACAATGATGAGAGAATGAGACACAAAAGAAGGAGAAATAAGGAGAATCCAGTAAAAAAAACCTTCTTAGGAATACAGATGAGATGAGGGAAGATGGAAGAGCATTTCGAGGAAAGGAGAAATTTTCAGATAAACCAAAAATAAATAGTATCAAAAGGATTTCTCTACATACTTTTGCAACCAACTTCATAACATTGTACTTCATACATGCATTTATTCACAAGCATTATTGAGAAATACATGTGTGACAAACATGTGCTAAGCGCCAGGGACATAAAGATGAATAAGACCCTGCCTTCGTCCATCGAGTTGCTATAACAAAATGTTTTAGACTGGGTAACTTATAAACGACAACATTTATTTCTTGCGGTTTTAGAGACTGGGAAGTACAAGATCAAGTCACCAGCAGATTCTGTGTCTGGTGGGGGCCATCTCTGCTGTGTCTTCACAAGGTAGAAGGGGCAAGAAAGCTATCTCCAGCCTCTTTTATAAAGTCACTAATGCCATTCATCGGGGCTTCGCTCTCATGACCTATTCACCTCCAAAAGGCCCCACCTCTGGCATTGGGGATTAGGTTTCAACATATGAATCTGAAACATTCAGACCATAGCAAACTCCATTCCTGACACAAAATGTTCCCCGTCTATTGTGAATTATATTGATTATGTGTCTCCTTCACTAAAAAATTAGCCTCTTAAAGGCTAGGACTGAGATTATTTTTCCAATGCCTAGCACATAATAGGGGTTCGAAAAATATTAATTGAAGAATGAAGGAATGGATGTCAAATGGAAGACTTACACCAACAAGCAATGACCCTCAGTGTAGTGAGTACTCTAGAAACATAAAGTTGCTGCAGGAAACTTGAAAAGGGGATTCTTAGCAAAGTCCCAGCACACTGACATAAAAAGAGACTTGAAGAATGAAGAGGAATTTCCAAGCCACAGCAGAGTAGGATGAACCAAGCTCAAGCTCTGAAGACTCAAAGCAGCTGGATCTAATTGGAGAGCTGTGAGAATTCCACGTCTAGAGTGAAAGTCTCACAGGAACTGTCTAATGATGAGAAGATAACACAGGCAATAGAGAACCATTAAATATTTTTAACAAGGGCATCATGATCAGAGTCTCACTTTCTAAAAAAGCACACTGATATCAGCATGGATGATGGATTTCATCAAGGACAATGTTGGGGCAGAGGGACAAACGGGAGGCTATTGTGGGTGGTGTCCAGAATGGCCAGGAAAATACACATACAGGAGAGACGAAGCTAGAATCAAGCATCTGCCCACCCATTAGTATAACCTAAAGTAGCTATAATAGCACTCAAAAATCTGTTTTTTTGTGGTACAACATAAGTGACTTTTCAGGAAGGAGGGTAGTTAGAGACAGGAGGAAGCTGTCTTCCTAAAAGAATTCTGAATACTAACATCATGGGAGAAAATCAAGCAACCACTCAGTGACCAACAACCTAGGGTTGAAATCACCTATGCTATGACATCTGCATTTATTACAGAATGGAGCTAAGTCGTGTGAAGAATGGAAGGAGAAAACAAAGAGCCTGCCTCTGAGAGTTCCAACTGTGATGGGGGAAGAGGGCGGTGGGTTATTCTGGGGTCCATTTGTAGGGCAAATTGCCTTTCCAATGACAGCCCATAGCTAAGGGAGACTGTTGTCTCTGTGAGGGCCGACATCACACTGGGCTTGTTCTCCACGGTCTCCACAGGGACAGCAGTGTCTGGCACATGTTGGCAATAAATTTTTGTCTAATATATAGAGGGACATCAAAGTATGATTCAGACGGGGGTGGACATACATGGAGAGAGCTTTATTTTCTACTTTTAAGACTCTATTCCTGATGATGGAGGTGGGGGGATTTAAATTTACCAACTGACAGTAACGCAGCATCCTTTGGCTTAAAAGTCTATTTCAGTTGAATTTCGTCCCTTTAGGATAAAGATTATTTGACTGTCAGTATGTTTTCCCCTGCTCGTCTTCTTCCCTTTTCCCAAGGGGGCAGGATCTAAGATTTCAAACATTTAGAAGCTTTATGGTGTCAGTCGTCAGGAAGAGAGGGCACACACCCAGCCCATGTGCAGTCCTCTATCTCTTCTAGAGGCATTGCGAGGGCCCACAAGTCAGGTACTCCATGTTGTCTCCTCTTGGCTCAGTGGCAGCCACTGCAATGCCTTTGCTAACTAGCCATTTTCTTTGGCTACTGCTGAAGATGCGAAACCTCTGAAACCCAAGTTTGTCACCAACTTGCATGGCCTACACTTCAGCTAAGAGTCTCTTTGCCTCTAGTTGCTGTCACTCTCTGTTAAACGTTGAATTGTGTACCCCAGAAGATATGTCAATGCTCTAACCCCCAATATCTGCAAATATTACCATATTTGGAAATAGAGTCTCTGCCCTTGTAAACAAGTTAATATGAAGTCATTAGAGTGGGCATTGATCTGATAAGACTGGTGTCCTTATAAGAAGAGGAAAACACCATGTGAAGACAGAGACATGCAGGGAAAACACCATATGATGACAGAAGCAGAGATTAAATGATGCAGTTGCAAGCCAAGGAATGCCAAGGGTCTACCACCACCAGAAGCTAAGAAGAGGCAAGTGTCTTAGAGAGAGCATGGTCTTGCTGATACCTAACTTGGACGTGTAGCCTCCAGAATTGTGAGAGAATACACATCTGTTGTTTAAAGCCACCCAGTATGCAATAATTTATTACTGGAGTCCTAGAAACTAATATACCCTTCCTTTGAGTTCTTCACTTAGCCCCATCAACAATACACTGTGTCCATCAGTTGGGGGTCATGGGAACTATCAGGTCCCTGAATGTCATACACAAATGCCAGCCAAAGGACTGCCATGCCCAACCCACCCAACCCAGAGATGGCTCCACCCCTTCCTTGTTGAATCTCCTCCTTGCTTATTATGGGACTCTTCTAGCAGGCTTGTAGGCTCTTCTGTTGGCTACTCCCGAGGAAGCAAGCTGCCCACAGCGATCTTGTCAGGTTGATGGAGAAGCACTTTTGGGTTGCCAGCTCCTCTAAAATTTCCTTGGCATGCATAAATGTACCACTGACCCAGTCAAGAGCCACAAACTGTCATGGTCCTACTTAGTTTAGTCTTTGACAAGTCTTTAGCCTTTTCTTCAGAGAAAAGGCCGGGTATTATTTATCCCATGTATGTACTCCACCACCACTTCAAAGGAAGACATTCCACCTCAGCTTCTGGGTCTCATCTTCAGGTTCACACATAGCACTGAGCTGATGCTGTTCTTTCTTCCAAGCCATAACTTTTGTCAGTCTTGTCGCGTACACACCCATGGTCATGCACTAATCATTTTGTCTACAGCAGCACAACAAAGATAGTGATTACTGCCAGATGTTGGAACATGAAGGGCAGTGATGGATGAATAGTATATCAGATTATAGCCTATTTGTTACCATCCTGTTCTGGCGGCTTCTTAGCTGCTATCAGTATGATCTAGCCGTCACCCAGTGACTTAGATGTCTTCTAAATTTGTAACTATATTATTTGATTTTTGTGGCCTTTACTCAAGGCCCAGAAACTTGGCATTGGCCTTGCTACTTTGGAAAATAGAGCATTCCATTCCAGCATTCCAGATTCTAAGGGCTTCTATTCACACAGAGCCAAAGCTCTGGACTCAGCAGGTTTAGCCACTGTCTTGCCTCAGTGTTTGAGGGAGGATAATCTGGGTCCCTAGGTGCCCTTCTGGGGCCAGGTTCTGATAATCATTTCTCACATTTGGAAGTCGCTTGGTTGCTTGCCCACCTTTGCCCTGGCCTCTCTCTCTCTCCCTTAGACTTGCACTCAAGGGCTGCATTGGCTGTATTCCCAAAATTCAGCAGTGAGGCTTGAAATACAGTTACCGGAGCTTGTGCCTCCTGGGGAGACTGGGCAGGTCTTCAGAGTGTCTTTCTAACTATGTTAGCAGAGAACAATAGGATGGAGCTCAGACCCTGAAGTTAAATTTAAAAATATAAAATATGATACAGACTTTAATGGTCACCAGTGGGCAGGGTTGTTCTTTTAGGAAAAAGTCTCTGTCCTTTTGCTTATTAACTCATTCAGCAAGCATCTGTGGAGAGTTTATTTCCATGCCAGGTATTGGGCTGGGCCTTTGGAATACAGAGATGCACAAAGCACAGTCCTTGGCCTCCAGGATCCTGTTCACAGGCTAGAAAATGAGGACTATGCTGGAGACTGCAAAAACACTGCTAGTTTATTATTGTTGTTGTTGTTGTTATTATTATTAATTTTATTTTAAAGATATGGGGTACAATTCAGAATTAGCTATATAAGTAGTCATTGTACAAGTAAAGTTTGGGCCTTCCTTTGGTCCCCACTTTGCCTGGTTTGAGATCAGGCAAACTTATTGACGTTATCTGCACCCCCCCTCCCCTGGCAGTTTCTGGCCACTACCAATCCCTTTCTTATAATATTATGGTAAATGTTCAGGGTCTGCTTATGTGGTACTCGCGCTATTTGTTTCTGTGATAAATCACCGAGTACTATAGACTCTAAACTCATCCAAGTTGCTGCAAAGTCCATAATTTTATTCTTCTTTATGACAATTTTGATGGGCAGTACAATTGGTTCCGTGTTTTTACTATTGTAAATAGTGCTGCAGTAAACATGTATATGCAGGTATCTTTTTGGTAGAGTAAGTTCTACCAGGTATATTCCCAGAAGGGGGATTGCTGGGTCATATGGAAGTCTACCATAATCAAACAGCCAGGTATCGGTACAAGAACAGGCATACAGACCAATGGAATAGAATAGATATTCCAGAAGCAAAACCTTGGTTTCTCAACCAACTCTTCTCTCAACAAAGCCTCCAACAAAAACCCCTGGGGAGAGGAGAACCTATTCAGTAAACTGCTGGGAAAACTGGCTGACCACATGCAAAAAGAATGAAACAGGACCCCTGCCTATCATCATCCACAAAAATCAACTCCAAATGGATCAAAGGCCTAAAACCTCAAATGTTAAGAATCTTATAAAACACAGGAGACACCGTTATGGAAATTGGAATAGACAACCAATTCCTGATCAAAATCCCAAAAGCCCATGCCATAAGAGATAAGATAGACAATTGGAACCTCATCAAACTGAAAATCTTCTATAAAGCAAAACAAACCATCAAAAGAGCAGGGAGACAGCCCACAGAATGGGAAAAAATATTTGCTAACTGCATATCTGACAAAGGCCTAACATTCAGGATCTATAAAGAACTCAAGCATGGTGAAAGGAAAAAAACAAACAGCTCCATTAAAAAGTGGACAAGCCGGGCTCGGTGGCTCAGCCTGTAATCCCGTGCCTTTGGGAGGCTGAGGTGAGTGGATTGCCTGAGCCCACAGGTTCGAGACCCGCCTGGGCAGCAAGACCTCATCTCTACAATAAATCAAAAAATCAGCCGGGCATGGTAGCGCATGCCTGTAATTCCGGCTACTTGAAAGGCTGAGGCGGAAGGATCGCCGGAGCCCAGCAGGTTGAGGCTGCGGCGGCCGGGAGCGGCCACTGCACTCCAGTCTGGGCAACAGAGTGAGACTCCAACTCAAAAAAATTAAAAAAATAAAATAAATAAAATAAAAAGTGGACAAAATACATGAATAGTTTTATGAATATTCACAAAAATTCCAATTCTCCTCTGTTTTCCAGCTCAAGATAGGATTACATTTCCCTGCTCTCTTAGAAGTTAGACAAGACCATGTGACTTGCTTTAGCTAATGAAATGTGAGTAGAAGTATAATAGATTACTTATAGGCAGAAGTCTTTAAGAAAGTGTGTCTCTCACTTTTCCTGCTTTGGGAATTGTAGAAGAAAGTATAGAGATGGAATATCCATCAGTCTCGGTCCTTGAGGGACTGCCATGAACTAACCCCTGGCCAACCCACACAAGATAGACTTCTGTTATGTTAAGTCACTGATGTTTGGGGGTTGTTACCATAGCAGAACCTAGCCTATTTTGACTGATGCACACTGGCTCTGGAGAATGAGATTTTTCAGCCCTCGGTGATCCAAGAAGAATCCTTTGCAAGTCAGAACACACTATTATTTGAAGAACACCTAGATACCTGGAGTGGGGAACCTCTTGGAACTAACCCAAATGACACCATTTATAGAAGCCAAGGGAAACAAAAGGATCTTGGATCTACCCTCTTTTGTACTCACTATTATGGGCTTCCCACCAAAGTTGCTGCAGATCAATTAACAAATCCCCCAGCTTGTGGTGTCTCCTAAGAAAGAGGCCCAGAAATCCAGCACTTCCAGCAGTCTGTGGTTTTCTTTATCACAGTCCCATTACACTGTTTATTTTTCTGTCTATCTTACTAGGCTATGAGCCCAGGTGGAGACCTGTTATGATACCCGACTCATTATAGATAGCCAACATTTACTTTTTAAATGAATACGTGTAATGAATAGGTGAACCCCTCTACTGCTACCTCTTTGCACTACATCTTTGACATGGGAGACAGCAAGTCCTTTCAGTAAGGCATGAGAAGGCATAGAGGACAGTGCAGTGTGTGTTTTTTGGTTTCCATTTCTTCTCAGCAGGGTAAAAGTACTGAGAAGAATTCTGGGGCAGTTGTTGAAGACCTTGGCCATAACACCTGCTCTGTTCCTCATCTCTTGGTTCTGCTGTCTCAAGCAAGTCATTTAGCCTCTAAGTCCAAGTTTTTATGAGGTTTTATTTATTTTTTAAGTTGTTGGGTTTTTATTTTTTATTTTTTATTTTTTATTTTTGGGTTGGAGTCTCACTCCATCACCCAGGCTGGAGTGCAGTGGCACATTCACGGCCACCCCAGTGTTGACCCTGCAGGGCTCTTGTGATCCTTCTGCTTCAGTCTTCCAAGTAGCCGGAACTACAGGTACGCACTACCACACCCAGCTAAATTTTGATTTATTGTAGAGACAAGGTCTCACCAAGTTGCCCGGTTGATCTCGAACCCACAGGTTCAGGCAATCCACTTGCCTCAGCCTCTCAAAGTGCTGGGATTCCAGGCTGAACCACCGAGCCCAGCCTGTTGTGAGGTTTTAAATGAGATAAGGGACATAGTTCATAGAGTGTCATGAATGAAAGGGACTTCTGGATACTTTCCAGCTTAGCATAGTGTAACTTGGCTGATTAATGGCAAGACTAGGAATGGAGTAATAGAGTTCATATCTCCTGGAGCCCAGCTTGAAGTATTAATATTATTGACAACAGGAATATGAGAATCAATGATATTACAGGCATAAAAATAAGTGCATTAAATAAATAACAATGTGACGCATTGCTCTGTGTTTTCATGCTGTTTAATCCTCCCATTTTTGTTAGAATGGGAAGAGGGGATGTGAGGGCAGCTGCTTTCAGTCCACCCAACACACACAGGTTCTTGCATTACCAGTTAAGTTCTGGTGGAGGCTAAAACCTGGTTATAATTCTGGTGAGCAGCTAATCCCTGGGCATCTATTTTCAAGGCTGTATAACTCTCATTTTTTCCAAGCTAAGCAGATTGGTCCTATATCCCTAGGGTGGATCCTCACCCTGTAGCATGTTAGCACTTTGGCATAAATAACTCTATGCTAAAATAGAAGAGTTGATTAGAATTTAAATTACATTTACATAAAATAGACACACTCTGCCTTGAGTACTGATTAGTGAACAACCAAAAGCACCTCTGGGTGAGTGAGTAAAATTGCCCATACCCACATATGGACTGGGCGGTCTGGATCTTTTTTGGCAGTGGGGGGTGGGTATCACTTTAAACTGGGTAACCTTAGAGGCATGAAAATTTGCATAAGAATATTAATTGATATACGCAAGTGTCTTGGTCTGTTCTGTGTGATTCTATCAAAATTACTGAGGCTGAGTAATTTATAAACAACAGACATTCATTTTCTCACAGTTTGGGAGGCCAGGAAGCCCAAGATGGATTCAGCATCTGGTGAGGGTCTTCTTGCAGTGTCATCCCAGAGTGGAAGGCAAGAGGGTGAGAATGGGTAAGAGAGAGGGAAAGAAAAGGGACCAAACTTACCCTTTTATTAGAAACCCACTCCGGGCTGCATGTGGTGGCTCACACCTGTAATCCCAGCACTTGGGGAGGCCAAGGCAAGAGGATTGCCTGAGCCCAAGAGTTAGAGACCAACCTAGGCAACTTAGTGAGACATCGTCTTTACAATAAATCAAGAAAAATTAGCCAGGTATGGTGGTACATGTCTGTAGTTCCAGCTACTTAGAAGACTGACATGGAAGACTGCCTGAGCCCAGCAGGTTGAGGCTGCAGTGGCCACGAGTGTGCCACTATACTTCAGCCTGGGTGACAGTGAGACTCCGACTCAAAAAAAAAAGAAGAAGAAAAAGAAACCCATTCCATCCATAATGAACCCACTTCCGTGGTAACAGCATTTGTCCATTCATAAGGGCAGAGCCCTGATCACCTAATTGCCTCTATAAAAAGTCTCACCTCTTCATACTATTACAATGGCAATTAAATTTCAACATGAGTTTGAGAAGGGAAAAACATTCAAATCAGAGCAAAAAGCATTAAGATATGCCATGTAGTATATTATAGGGCAGTATGGTATGGAATATATTGTATAATTTATAATGTAATCAGATGTCAAGCAACGTTCATTATATAGGTATGTCACCCAGACGTACACATGGCTCTCAGACTTCATGGGTTCCCTTCTCAATTCTCAAACAATAGTCTGGATACCATTCTGTGTGCCACAATTCTGAACATCACAGAAATTCATTCTTCAACCAGTTTTCCTCTCCATATCATTTTCCAGAAGCCTTACAGAATGCTCACGTGTTCCCCACATCTACCTCTGTGGTCCCTGAATCCTTTTCCAGATACTTTTGCTCAAGAGTTTGGCAAATGGTTTATTGTTTCCTGGTCCTTGACTTCTTCATGGTCCCAATACTTCCCTTGAATCTCTTTATCCCCCTCATGGTCCTTCTGTCTACAACTAAGGGAGTTCTGTAAACATTTTAAATAATTTTATTTTTTCACTTACATATGTATATATAAAAGAATCAAATACTACAAAGTAAGTTATTAAAATCCGTAACCTCTACCCTCCCTATCAGCTCTCACCAATTTCTCCCTACCCATAGGCAGCTATTCATCCACACACACCCCCCCTACACACACATAGAGTTGACCCTTGAACAACACAGGTGTTAGGGCACTAACCCTCCTATGCAGTCAAAAATCTGAGTATAACTTTTGATTCTCCAAGAAGTTAATTGTTAAAAGCCTATTGTTGACCAGAAGAAACCTTACCTATAACATAAGCAGTTAACACACATTATGTATTACATATTCTATTCTTACAATAAAGTAGACTAGAGAAAAGAATATGTTATTAAGAAAATCATAAGGAAAATATATTTTATACTTATTTAGTGGAAATGGATCATCATAAAACTCTTTATTCTCATCATCTTCATGTTGAATAGCTGAGGAAGAGGAAAAGGAGGGGGTGGTCTTCTTGTCTCAGAGGTAGCAGAGGTGGACCCATACATTTCAAATTCATGTCGTTCAAGGGTCAACTGAATAATACTTAAACATACACACATATATAATACATATATGTACCATGTATATATAATAAACATATACATTTATATACAATGCATGTGATATACATTGCTTATATTAATAATATGTTTATACTAATATATATTGATTCATATAATATATATTTGTGTATATATTTTAACTTACCATGAGAGATGAAAAATATACATTGCTTTTATTAGTAGCATGCTTATATTAATATATATTGATTTATATATAATATATATTCATGTGTATATATGTTAATTTACCATAATAGATTATTAATATTCTGCTCTATTAAATTCCCACCTACACTCCCACCTTCCACCCCATACACTTTTACCACCATGCTATCCTCCCAATGTATTTAATTTTAGTTATACCAGTACTCAGTTTCTAGGTTATTGTGTATATACAAATGCTATTCACAGCTGAGATGCGGAATGTATTATGATTGCTGCCATAGACAATGTTTGTGTGTTCCCAGAATACACATGTTAAATCCTAAACTCAATACAATGGAATTAGGAGGTGAGGATCCTGGGAAGTGATTAGGCCATGAGGGTGAGCCCTTATAAATGGAATTAGTCTCCTTATAAGAGAGGTCCTGGAAAGCAACCTCTCCTCCCACCATGTTACAGCAAAAAGACAATCATCTACAAACCATGAAGTGAGCCCTAATCAGACACTGCATCTGCTGGCACCTTGACCTTGGACTTCCCAGCCTCTAGAATGCTGAGAAATAAATTTCTATTGTTATTAAGTCACCTGGTCTTTGGCAGTTTGTTATAACAGCCTGAATGGACTATGACAATTGCTTTTCCTTTTAAACATATTTTTCACCCCTGGAGTCAATAATTGTTCATTTTTTTACTTTTCTATGTAATTATCATCAATTCAGCTTCCAGGTCTCCACCAATTGTCTAAATACTCTCATCAGGTGTTCTATCAATTTTCTTAAAGAAATCTCTTCTAGGCCCTGCAGATCTGCTTCAGTATGGATCTGCCACTCTCTGTAACTGGTGCACGATTGTCATCTTGATATTTCCCTGCACCATTGCTACTGCAGTCTGGATGTTTGTGTCCCCCAAAATTCATATGTTGAAATCTTAACCTTGGCCAGCGGTGGTGGCTCATGCTTGTTATCCTAACACTTTTGGAGGCAGAGGCAAGAGGATTTCCTGAGTCCAAGGGTTCAAGACCAACCTGGGCAGCTTGGTGAGACCTCATCTCTACAACAAATTGTTTTAAAATCAGCCAGACATGGTGGTGCATACCTGTGGTTCCAACTACTTGGAAGACTGAGGCGGCAGGATTGCCTGCGCCCAGCGGGTCAAAGCTGTGGTGGCCATGAGTGTGCCACTGCCCTCCAGCCTGGGTGACACAATAAGACTGCGACTCAAAGAAAATAAAAGAAATAAGAAATCTTAACCCCCAATACAATGGTCTAGGAGGTGGGAGCTTTGGGAGGTGATTATTCATGGGGGGCTCTGCCCACACAAATGGGATTGTGTCCTGATAAAATAAGCTCAAAAAAGCTCATTTGTCCCTTAAGCCAAATGAGAAGACATTGTCTTTGAATCAGGAAATGTGATCTCCAGACACTAAATCTGCCAGTGCCTAGCTATTGGACTTCTCACTCTCCGAAACTGTTGTTTATAAACTACCCAGGTTATGGTATTTTGTTATAGCAGACTGAACAGACTAAGATAAATGCCCTAGGAATTCTTTTTTTTCCCTATCTTTATGATGAATTGTCAGTTTCCCGAGTTCAATGTCTTCCTCTTCCTTGATTTAGTCACTTGTTTAATTATAACCCATCACTTTCTAAGTAAAAGCACATAAAAGTCAACCTTTTTGAGACTCATGTCTGAAATGTCTTTATTCAACCCTCACTCTAAATGTATAGTTTGGCATGGTAAAGAATCATATGTTGGAGATCATTTTCCTTGAGAAATTTTAATGCATTTCTCCATTGCCTTCTAGTTTCCAGTCTTCCTGTGGAAATGTTCAAAGGCCTCCTGATTTCACATCCTTTGTATATGAAATGTTTCTCTCCACTCTGGAGGCATGTAGGGTATCTACTTCATTGCCAGCATATATGTATGTATAACTTGGTGTGGGCCACTTTAGTCTGGAAACTCATGCCCTTCAATTCTGTGAAATTTGTTTTAATTATTTTCATGATAGTATCATCTCCAAATGTCCTGTTTGCTTTTTCTAGAGTGCCTATATTTTGAGTGTGGACATTCTGAACTGGTCTCTATTTGTTTCTCTTTTCTTTCTATTTAGCATCTCTTTGCCTTCCTGTTCTATTTTCTGGTAATTTTCTCAATCTCATCTTTCAACTCTTCCAGGTTTTGCATTTCTGCTATCATTTTTTAATTTCCAAGATTTTGTTTGTTTGTTTTCTGAGTGTTTTGTTGTAGACAATATTGTATCCTTGTTCTATAGATAATTTATCCTCTCTTGCATCTGAGAGAATATAAAATAGTTTAAGGATTCTTGTGCCTGCATGATTTTTATTTCCTCCAGGTTGTTTCCATTTTCTTTGTGTATTTTTTCTTACCTATCATTTTCATGTTGTAGAATTTTCTCTGGCATGTACGGTAACCTTGGTAGCCTGTTTGTATGTCAAAGTAGGGGCTAAAAATGTCAACTGATGGTTCTGAGTTAGCATGCAGTTTATTAGCAGAGGGATTTACTATGGAAAGTATTTGCTTGGCTGACACTCTTTCCCATTTTCACTATGGTATTTCCCCCTTTCAATTGTGCCTGGTGTCCCCTGGGTTTAGTAACTTTCTCATTTACCTTCAATTTTCTGTCATGGTGGAGGTGAGGAGTAGCCCAGCTTTACTATGTGGGAGCAAGAATTTGGGGCTCTAACTGCTTCTTAAACAAACTTTCAACAAATCTTACTATCAGCTCCCACCTTTACACCCACTTGTGTAGTCACACTAATTTTTGACCCTCTGAGGAGTTAATCAATTTAACGTCATCACTTTTCGGTTTTTTCCATTGACTTCCCACGCATTCTCAGGTTTGCCAAGTCAGTTATCACTCATCCAACTGATAGACAAGCTCCAAAAATTGTCATTGTCTTCTCTCCTATTCTTTTTGTCCTTTTGGATAAAGACTCAAAAAAAAAAAAAACCCCTTTCTATCATTTCACAATGATTTCAGAAGAAAACTAAAGTAAACACATGTAGTCAACCCATTACTTTACCTAGAAACTGATCTGTAGTGAAGAGTGAAAATGCACTGAAGTCTTGTAAGAGCTATACAACCTCAAGAGAAAAGTCTCTAAATGCTACATTGAAGGCCCATCATCTGCCAGTAGCCAGCTGAGCTCAGTTCCTATAAGGATATCTCCACTGATTTCTTCCCACCTTTAATCATGACCCTGAACTAACCCTCAAGCCCCAGAGAGAAGATTCCCCCTTTCTTGGTCCAAAGCCCTACTCTTTCCCTGCCCCAGGCTAATATTACCTTCAGGAAAAGTCCTCGCCCTTATCCATGGGGTGTAATCTTGCCTATGGGATCCAGACAAGGCAGCCATGATACTTTTGAGTACCTTTTCCCCAGAAGTCAGCTATTCAGTCTTATATATCACACCATCAAGATTCCAGTTCAGGTGATGCTAGACCAGTCCCATTCCAGAACACATTTGCAAACGCTCTTCTAGTATAACTAAGGAGAAACTCAAACCAGCATCTTCCCTGACATTAACTGATCTCCCAGGAACCTGTGAGCAAATATTGTTACTTACCTTATCAAAACACAGTAATGTTCATAAACAGTCCAATCTAAATCCACATTTTAAAAACACTTTAATTTGGCCAAAGACACATATTTTACGTTACCAAATGAATTATTCAGTATCTCGGTCTGTACCTGGATTTAGGTTCATCATGAATTTATAATTTTCTTTAAGATAATGAGTGGGTATCACAAGCAAAATGCCATATCGGGACAGACCTCAGGTTGAAGATGGTGCTGCTAATAGACCTTGCCTCTTATGCATGGGCTGTGGCTGATCCAACCATCGTGTGACTATCCCACCCCACCCCTACAGGGTTCTACCAATTCTGATTTGAAGGAAACAGGAATTTATGACCCTTTTCTCATTCTCTACATGGTATAAGAGAACGCTCTTCCTAAATGGTGCTAATCAGAGCCTAAGCTACTACTCAATAGTTCTGCTCTCTTGAATTTCAATAGTTCTTTGAACAGATGTGTTATATCAGGTTAAACCATATGAAATTGCTGACAGTCGATTTTTTTTTAACCTACAAAAATAGCGATTTCATATGATTCAACATAAGAGTGAGAAAAGCACTTAGAGTCAGGAGGCTTGGTTTTGAATCCTGGCTGCCCTGCTCCATGGCTATTAAGCTTTAGCAAGTGACTGAATGTCCCTCTGGGCTCATGTTTTCACATGGATCAAGCTACGTCTGCTGCACGGATTATAGTGGAGATTAAATGAGTGATGAAACCCTCAATGCATGGCCACTGTTAATTAATTGTTAGTGAATTGTCAAAACATTTGCTCATTTACTACTTTATTTGATCTTCACAACAGACCTATGAGGTAGACATGGAAAATTTAATCTATTATTGAATTTTAAAAAGGAGGAAACTAATGTAGACTCTAAAAGATTTAATGAATCTATCCTGCTAGCAGGTAGCAGAGCTAGAATTAGAGTCTCTACTAAGTGTCCTCTCCCCCTCCTTGCCTCATTGTCCTTCTTTCTGACAAGCAGAACTTTGCAAAAAGAAAACCGATAAGAGTCAATTCCAAGAATCCAAATACAACAATACACACAGCACCGAACATTCTTGAATCTTTATTTTGGTAGGGCAAGAACTTACTATGCACCTGATTCTCTACCTACCTTTTCATTCATTTAATTCCAAAAGCAATCCCTTGGGGGGGGGGATGATTAGTCCCCATTTTCCAAATAGGAAGGCTGGAATTTGGAATGACTTGGTAAGTTGCTCAAGGATTCACATCTTTAACCATTTGTACCTATCTTCACTGTAATCATTTTAAAAGTCAATTTTTACTGCAAGAAAGCTAGTCCAAAATTTCCTCCAGACAAATCAGATGGGGACATCTAAAAGCTTGACAAGAATTTGGCATGGTCCCTGAAGGCCATGTGAATATGATTTAATAGACAGGAATTCATGAGATCTAGGTTCCCTTGGTTCTAAGACTGTGATCTTGAGCCAATCACTTAACAATTCTGAGTTGGTTTTTCTCTTGATAAAATATAAAGATATCTCTTTTTAGCTTTAGTATTGTGGAGTCTATAACATAGAAGGTGCCATTACACAACCAACTGCACCTAACTGTCCACCCAGGAGTTACTCTGGGACAAGCTTAGGATCCTCTGGAAGAGCATGTGAGACTGGCTTTCTGCTGCCAGTAGCTGTTACCAGAGCACTATAGCCAACTGTGGGAAGAACTATAGTCAGTGTTGTTGGTCAATGTCAAAGGCCACAACAGAAAGAGCATCAAGAGGATTCCAAGTAAACTCTCGGTTCTCACAGCCTCTTTGGAATGATCAGATAAAAGCCTAAGAAAGAGAATACCCAGTAGATGTCCCAATCATCTTAATGCTCCAGGGAGGTTGCATTTCCAAACAACTGTGAGCTACCATGTTAGGAAAATGACTTGGCCTGGAGAATCATCTCTACATGATCACCTAATATTTCCTGCTTCCAACTTTCAGTGAGTACCACCCTCACAACTCTCCAGAATAGGAGATCTCACACTGAATTTCACTGGAGTTAGAGGGCATAGCCACACAGCTGGGGCTGGAATGCAAAGTCCCCTGGCATCTGGGTCCTTTCCTGGATGCTGGGACCATGTAGTTATTTTCTGGAGTGAAATCTCCAGATTGCTCCAGAGTGTTCCATGTTGACAACCCATATGCTTTGTTTCTTCAATTTCTGCAGACTTTGGAGGTATTGACTATTTGCCTGGGCAGGTCTCCTATTTCTTTCCTGACATCTACTTCTCCTTGACTGGTTTCTAGTAGCTTATTTGGCAGCTGACCCATTGCTACCCTGATCATACCCTTCCACAAGCTCCTACTTCCCCTTTTCTTTCTTCCTTGGATTTCTTGACCTAATCCTGCTCACAGCATGACCTGGTGTCATGAACATGGCCCTCTCACCCATGTTTGTTCATTGGCCTGCTTCCTGCTCTTCTCTGCAAGTGTACAACTTTGCTTGAATGTTTGCCAGCCTATAGGCATGGCTCCATGAACAGTGACTGTGCCAACACTGAAATAAATGCTATGTCCCGCAGCCCTTGGAGCAGGGAGCTACAGTGAAATTTCAACCCCCAGTTTGGCTCTGGTGATTGAGAGGAAGTTGCCTTACTTCTGCCTAGTTCCTGGGCACTGCTAATATGATATTGTCCCTTGATACAGGTGTGCTTCCTAAAGTCATAAATAATCCTGGGAGAGAGGGTGAGGGTAGGTCGTATTAACACAAAGTTTCTGATCACACTTGAACACGACTAATTAAACTCTCTTAGGCAAAATTACTCCAAGTCTAGATGGATTTAATCTTCTCCTCATGCCCTGTACCATTTACTGTGTTTTATGTGAGGCCAATGAACAATTGTATTTCCCTTTAGGTTCTTTTAGTCCCCTTATTGGCAAATGTACTTGCTCTCAGTTTTGTTCAGAAATCCAAACCAGAAAATTCAAATATCCAGACTTATTTGCAGCCTCTCTAATGATGGTTGATGTGAATCATAATAAATCAAAAGCACTGTGAGATCCTGAAGTGTTATATGAATCATCCAAGAAAGAGGAAAGCACATTCTGACCCATTTTAGTGATAAAATTGTAGTTCTTTGGTTCATTCATCTCATGCACACCTACTGTGTGTGAGGCATGTGGTACAACCTGGCGGCTAACACAGCTGTATCCATCATAAATAATATGTTCAAGAAAATTGTGATTAATAGGTAAGATAAAATAGATGTAAATGATCCTAGCTTATAGGGGAAAGTCATTTTCCAAGAAATGCAGAGATAAGGAATATGGGATTTCAGAAGAAGAAGATGTCAGTAAACACTAGAGGAGGGAGGAGAGAGAAATGGAGAAGGGCTTCACAAAGATGAGATAATGGCATGAGCCTTTAAGGATGGGTAGTTTTTGAATATGCAGAAATAGAGTAGAAGAGCATCCTCTGTAGAGAGGACATCAAGCATGGAGAAAGGCCGGGGAATTTATGAAGAAGATGAGGGACATGGAGGGTAAATAAATGGGATGAAAGTAGATATGCTGGGAACAATCATGAATGGCCTTGAATGACAGCTTTATCCCATCAGTTATAGGAGTTATTGAAGGTTTTGAGTTGGGGAGAAATGAGTTAGTCTTCAGGAAGATTAACCTGAAAAGAGACTAGAAGAAACAGAAAGGTCAAAAAGCTATGGCCATCATCCAGAGAAGATGAATTTTAATTCTCTAAATATTGGATAATATGCCAATACCCAGTTAATCAGAATACTGGAAATTAAAACCACATACCTGCAGCTACTCCGGATAAAAGGACATTTGCCATAATTGGTGAGGTGTGGGATGGTAAAAGGTTACGTGTCCTGCAAGATGACATCTTTTAGTTAGCTTGAGATGTGAGGCGAAGTATCACAATGAATTATGCTTCAAGTCATAAACACCTTCACCTTTCACACGCTGATTCACTTTGAACAATTATTTGGTCACCAGCTATGAAAAGATGACATTTTATTAAGCAGAAGAAGCTTAAAATGCCAAGTAAGGTAGATGAACCCAGGAAAGAGATCTATGACAATTACAGTTCAGAGCTGTGTTTAGCTGTTGTTGCTGTCATCAAGCATTGCAACCCACACAGCACACAGATATGAGGAGTCTTGCTGCAGCCATCACCAGTTTAACTCTTGGGTTTCTCTATTTGACCACGTGCTGAAAGAGTTTTCAGTAATGGGAGTATTTTCAATAAATGTAATCGTTGGCTGAATGAAGATGCCATAGCAATACTGTTGTTGTTGCTTACAATAGTGCCATCCTTTATATTTACTATACTTTGATTAGCACTTCTGATCATTACAGTTTTTTTTCTTTCTGAGTTCCCATCCCATTCCTCTTCTGCTCAGCATATTACTGTCTGTGCCAGAACAATTTTCAAGATTAGGCCCTGAGGTGCCAATTCCCTTCTTTTAGTAGATTCCTCGACTAACTAGTTAATCTTCTGCCTCTCTCATTACTTTCTCTCTTAATGACGATAGGTAGTAACATTCTCCAGAGACAATCCTACCGGCATTTATATTTCTTCCAAATTAGAAGAGTAGGCATCTCTCCAGATCATAAAGAATACATTTATTTTAAGGTACAGTGGAGAGAACACGCAGAAATTAAAGTTTGTTTAATGAGAGTCTTACCAATTTGTAGAAATTCTGGCTTGTGCAGACGGCCTCAGCTTCATGCTAATGCCAGCTCTGGTCTGTCGAGCCTAGTGCTCTATTTCAGTATTCTCTCTGACCCCTCAATGTTAGGTTACAAAACAACTTGGGAGTTCAGAATCAGAAAAGACTCAGAAGACCACATTTTATGCCTGGCGGTGAGTTTCTGTCTCACATGTGCTGTGCTTCAAATCTATTTTCTTCCTCTCCTCTCCTCTCCTCTCCTCTCCTCTCCTCTCCTCTCCTCTCCTCTCCACTCCTCTCCTCTCCTCTC
>NW_007260048.1:352784-396020 GCF_000164805.1 Carlito syrichta | reverse complement strand
CTCTCTCTCTCTCTCTCTCTCTCTCTCTCTCTCTCTCTCTCTCTCTCTCCCTCCCCCCCAAGCCTCCCTTCATTTTGTGAATTTCTGCATCACTGGCTCCTTGCCCTTCTCTGAGCTTTGTGTTATGGAGGTTGGAAGTCTGAGATCAGAGTGCCAGCATAGTTGGCTTCTTGATAAAGGCCTTCTTTCTGGTTTAAGACCATTTTCTTCTTGCTGTGTCCTAATGTGGCAGAAATACAGCTATGTAGTTCTCTGGCCTCATATCATAAGGTCACTAAGCCCATTTACAAGGGCTTCATCCTCAAGACCTAATCGCCTCCTAAAAGTCCCACCTCCAAATGCCACCACTTTGGGGTTAGAGTGTCAACATATGATTTTGGGGGATACAAACATTCAGCCCAAGGTGGTTTATAAAACTTCTTCTGTAGCCTATAAGAGTAGAATGACTCATCAGGGCTTCAAGAGATGCCAGGGCTTATTAGAATTATCACTAGACTGAGGTGATACCCAGAGGTGAATCTCTGGAAAAGCTGGAGATTCAAAGGTTCTGGTGGAGGAAGTCAAGGGTTTGTAGTAAGGCTGGGCATATAGTGGTTGTTTTAGGGTCTTTTGACAGCAAGCAACAGAAAAGATTCTTTCTAACATAACTTAAAAAGATAAAGACAGAGAACATACTAGAAAAATGGACTGTAGCTCCCAAAATTGAAGAAATGCACAAAGGAACTAAATATATTCAAGAAGAGCAGAAGCCAGGGCAGGTCTGGGAATCCTAGTAAGACACACCAATTGGTGATCGTGTTAGGGTCCAGTCATAGGAAAAATTAGCTCCAACTTTTCATTTCCATCTGTTAATGGGTCCAAGTTCCAAGAGGAAGTTCAGTTGAAACATCATGACCAATAGCCCCACCAACAAAAGTAATTACAAATTACTTTGAAAACACCAAAACCGATAAACATTCAACCACTTTTCTTCTTCTGAGTGATTAAAATGCAGTTCCCCTTTCCCATACTGGCAGCAGCTGGCTTAGAAGATCCCCTCTTTTCCACTCCCTCCCAAAAGAGCTACACTTTCCTGTCTCTATGTTAACCCACGAAATTTTCCCTCTCACCTACTCCCCTGCTACCTCCCAACCTTCTGATGTTCTATTTTTGACCAAGTATTGGCCACAACTGTTAAAAATTTATAAATCCACTTTTGCACCATGTTTAGCTTGGTGTCACCATGACCGCATCAGAAAAAAACAGGAGAGAAGGGAATGATAGATTAGCAAGTGCATACTGCGCACCTGGTATGTGCAAGAACCCATTAACCACAGATTGTTAAGACAGCTCCTCTTTCTTCCTCCTGCCCCCACCTGACCATTCCCACCTTCCTCTCTACCTGAGATCTTGGTGTGTTAGTCCCTGCAGCTGCAAACTGGACTGGCTAATCTTTTGAGCACTGTTTTGTCTTCAAAGACATGCAGCCTGGGCCTGATTATCTCACACAGACAAAAATAAGTAATTAAACTTTGTGCTGCTGACCCCTCAAAAAAGAGTCATATTTTCATTAAATGCACTTCTTGGTAACAAGTGCTCCCTTTCTTTGATTCTTATTTTCCCATCACCTCTTTGTTCCTATGGGGGCATTTTCTTCTATTTCCTTCTTTGTTCTCTGTCTCCTTTACAAGCTCCTTCCTTCTTTCTTTCCATCTTGGCTTTGCCTTGCTCTCCTCCCCTATGGAGATTAAACACTGAAGTACAGAAACCAGTTGCCTGAAGCTAGTGAGAAGCCTTCAGGTTTTAGCCCTCCCACCGAGGAGCGAGGCTTTCCTCCTTCCCTTCACTCTGCACCTTCTCTGAGGCTCTTGTGGGACTGCAGTCTGCAGATTTCCTCACTTCTGTATAGTTGGCTTCTTCACCGAACCAATTTCTTCATGCATCACCAGGGAAATAAAACCTACAGTGAAAATGATAGTATTGGTTTTCCGTTTTGCTTTACTGGTAGTAAAATCACAGAACCTCTTCTCCCAGAAAGAACCCTAACATACTTGACCCACAAATAATATGGGAAAAGGGAAGCCACTCAGCTCCTTCCTCTAATGATGCAAGTCACAGGCCAATTCCACCTGAGCTTATTTTATATCTTCCTAAAGTCAGAATAATTTCTATCTGGTGAGGTGAACACAGCAGGGGGAAATAAAAATCTGCTGAAGATGATCTGCCACAGAAACCCAGGCATCTATCTAAACTGATCTTCAACATTGAGACATTCTGAGATCATAGGAGGGAATTGTTTAAATAAACATATTTTAGGAAGACTGTATTAAGATGGTGAATCAATATGAAACTTATGTAAAATTGGCTCCGGCAAATGAAAAAGGAATGTTTTAAAATCAGCTCACACCACTAACTGGTTATGGGATCTTGACTGTGTCACTTAACCTCGCTGGACCTCATTTTAGCGGTTTATAAAATAATTGAGAAGAAAATGTTGAGATTGAGGATTTCCAACCTTTCTAGTTCTAAAATTCTGTAACTCTAATCAAGACTAGAAGATTGTGGCTAAAGGTAAAGCTATTTAGAGAGTTTTCTCTGTGACCCACTGGAGGAGTGCTAGGTTTGACGGTGATAATCCCCATGGACTATCAGCAGTTGCAATGTCTGATTCCTTCTCAGAATTCTGTGGCTTCTCTATGATTCCAAGAGAGTTAATGCACTTGGTTTTTTTAGGTGACCTGTTTATTCCAGTTCTCACCTTTCCTACTTTTGCATCCAACATAGCGTGCCTGAGGCAAGAACTGCCTAAATAATTTTAAGTGTCAAAGAGAGCAGGTAGAATAATATGCATCGATGATCCCAGGTGGCGACTGCCAGGAGCTTCCTGCACAGGACACATGGGCCTTGAGAAAAGAATACTGTAATAAAGAACTTGAAATTTACAGTCAGGCCTCAAGACAAGATTTGGCCTCAGGAACGAGAGGAAAGTGGGAGGCAACCTTCCGCACTTGGTTGGAACGCTTTCTGAGAGTGAGTTGAGATTCTGTGTTGATCAATTGTCACCTGCTCTCAGATTTGTTCTCTGACTTTCTCTGGTAAATGTATTTCCCAGGCTCCGTTGCCAACAGTTTTCTCCCTCCCTAAGTTCTGCTCATGGTAGGCACTAGGAGGAGACTAGAGGATAGGAGGAAGGGAAAATGCAGGGAATGCCTGTCTCACTCTGCCTCAGGCACAGGGATGTAGTCTCATCAATGTGCTAAGTCTTCTCTGTGATTCAAAAGGTCTGACTCTTGGACTCTGGTAGAACCACCTCCTACTCTTTGCCTCTAATTCATTGCTTTTTTCAGAGACAAGGTCTCACTCTGTCACCAGGTGGAGTGCAGTTGGGGCGATCATAGCTCACCATAGCCTTGAGTTTCTGGGCTCAAGCCTGTCTCCGCCTCCAAAGTACCCAGATTGCAGGTGTGCACGACCACACTTGGCTAATTTTTATTTTTATTTTTTATTTTTAGAAATGGGGTCTCACTACGTTGCCCAGGCTGTTCTCGAACTCCTGGCCTCAAGTGATCCTTCTTCCTCTACCTCCCAAAGTGCTAGGATTACAAGTACAAGCCATGGTGCCTGGCCCACTTTGCCTCTAATTCTAAGGATGGTAGAAGGCTGTTGATGTTGCTAATCTCTGAGTTGCCTCACTATCCCCAGGTTGACTTTTCAGCTCTTCCAGTACCTTTGAGATGAGTTCCTCATATACTATTTCTTCTACTGAACTCTCTGGCCTAGAGTTCTTCTTCCTAATCTCATCTGGCTGATACAGATGCCTAATTCTGGCCAAGTGCTGACACTGATGTCCCATCTGCATGTAGAAATGCTCTGAGTACAACTCTAATAGCTTCTGGTGTCTTTCTTGGGGACATCACCTCAAAAAGTGCTTCCCATCTCAGTGAAATCAAGATGGTCAGCCCAGTGGCTCAATGGTGATAAAGCCAACACTGACAGTCACAAAGTGGACCAAGAAATACAGTTGGAAAAGGGAAGGGATTTGAGAGTCTCTGACAGTCCAGAGACAAATATTCTAATTGCCATTCCTACAACTTCGGATTATTCTCACAGTGCTGCTTCCTGGGGAAGAGAAGATGTGAACATTAATTTAATTCAGACATTGATATAATTTGATACCCACATACATTCCAGATGAAGATTCTGATATTCAGAAAAGCTGCACGCTAATAAGTAACACAGATTAAACTAAAATCCAGGTTTCTCAGACTCCAATTTCTTTTCTTTTTTTTTTGAGTTGGAGTCTCACTCTGTCGCCCAGACTGTAATGCAGTGGCCGCTCCCGGCCACTGCAGCCTCGACCTGCTGGGCTCCGGCGATCCTTCCGCCTCAGCCTTCCAAGTAGCCAGAATTACGGGCATGCGCTACCACGCCCGGCTGATTTTTTTTATTTATTGCAGAGATGAGGTCTCGCTGCCCAGGCAGGTCTCAAACCTGCGGGCTCAGGCAATCCACTCACCTCAGCCTCCCAAAGGCGCGGGATTACAGGCTGAGCCACCGAGCCCAGCTAGACTCTGATTTCTATGGTTTATGAGGAGCATATGGCAAGTGGCAGTGAGGGATCCCAATAGGTCTCTGAGAACATACACAGGGAAGGTAGGGTGGCTGAGCCAAGGCTCCACCTGTGGATGTGTTTACAGCAATGCTCGCCATACTGGATAAATTATGAGTCAGAGAGCATGGGCCAAGTACCAGTCCGTACTACCTGCAGTGTCTGTCAGAATTTGAGGTCTAATAAGTGCCCAATTGATATTTGTTGACTCAACAGATGAATGAAGGCAGAGCTAGCCACTACCTGGGCCTGCATTGATGGGATTGGAGACCAGGATGTGATACAAGAGTCAGTTATATGAGTAGATAGGAATAAATGGCTTCTTATGTGTCTTAAGTTGTAGTAAGTGTCTAAACTTAAATATCCTCGCAGAACTGGAATTCGACCATAAGAAATTTATCCTTTGGTCTTTGAGAGTCGCTATGGCAAAACAAATCTCTTGGATTTGGGCAAAATGATGAGCTTGATGTAAAAAGAAAAAGAAAAAAAAAGAGAACTTGTCCCTGAAGTAGTCCCACTTGGGTATCTGGCCTATAGATATACTTGCATACATATGAACTGATGTACGCAATGGTTTGTGCAATAGTATTTTTAATAGCAAACAGTAGGCGGCACTTCAAGTGTCCATCTACAGAGGATTGGGTACACAAACCATAAGACTGTCATGCATTTATTTAAAAGACAATAAACCATTTGCTGATATAGACTCATCTCTGGGGTTTATTGTGAAGAAAAAAGCAAAATGGAAACTCCATATATAATTTGTTAGCTTTTGTGTTAGAAAAGAATGGAATGAAAAATGTCTATTCTTGTCTGCTTGTTTACATAAAGTAGCCCCAGGAGAAAATACAAGAAATCAATCCAAATGCTTGCCCACAGGGAACAGGAATGGAGAAAATGGTCAGAACGGGAACGTGGTGAGAGCAAGCCTTCTTAATGTATGTCTGCTGAATTCATTTTGGGTTTTGAACATTGGACTGTAGTAACTAATCACAAAGTGTAATGTAATTAAAAAGGATGCTGGCAAGAGCTGAGTAGTATGTCCTGAGAAGAAGCAGTTTTAGAGTCAAGAACCCAGGGTGGGGAGGTCATTGTCTAGCTGGGTGACCCCAAGATGTGCCTGCACCAATCTCACTTTCCATTTCATTACCTACCAAAGGAAAGGATGGGTTTGCTGATTTCTAAAGTCTCTGTCAGCTCTATTATTTTGAGATTTACTTGACTTATGAAAGCATCTCACTGCAAGTTTTTTTTACTATTAAATTCAGAAAATAATGAAGATGACATTGTGTAGTTTAATGTATTTGTAACAATGGCTTTTGTTTAACTTGGCAATGACCTTAGTAAATGGAATTGAAATGAAATAAATAAATAAATACATAAAAGAGAGGATCCCAGAAAAAGAAGTGGGAAGACACAAAGGGCAAGTTGTAGCACTCCAGGAATCCTCCCTTCTTTAGTCTCCCAGAAACATATAACATCTGAGCCCCACAGGTGTCCTGCTCTTGCCCTGCTATGGCATTTGCTAAATCTTTCTGACACTGGAACCATCACATCTACCTCAATTATTACTGGGTCTCCTCCAGTCACCAGATTGTTAATCCCTAGAGAGCAGAGTCCATGACTGACTCCTCTCTTTTTTATCCCTGTGGTTCCAGGCATATAAAAGTACTTTAAAAAATAAATAAATCTCTGTTAAATGGAATTGAATTTTTCTTACTGCCAAGTCTAATTCTGCCTTCAAAATCTTGAGCATGAGCCAAAGATTTCTCCTTCCTTCTCCTCAAAAAGCATTTTTAGAATCTGTTTAGTAAGAGTACACTTGTCGGGTTTTGAAATGGCTTTCACAGTCGCCATAAGTGGAAGGAGACAGTCTTTCCACCACTATCGAGCATTGAAGGTAGGGAACATGGGCAGCCATATTGGATAAGAGAGGGCATGAATTAGACATGCTTCTATGGCACATTCTTGCCCATGAGTTTGGAATTGAGAAAGCTGAATTCACTGCAGGTTGGCCCCAGGAGGGTAGGTGAAGAGCCCAAGACATATAATCTAAGGATAATGCAATACAGATTTGTCCTGAGAGAGAGCCTATCTAAGAAAACTTTCTCTATTGAGTTGACATAAGAATCCAATGTTTATTTACTCATTTACTCATTCATTCATTGACTATCTGCTTTGCTTCAGGTAGAATGGAAGGCACTGAAGTTCAGCAGTGAGCACTCCAGGTCATGCCCAAGGTCAGATAGCCAGTGGTAGCAGCACCACCAACAACCAATCCACTCATATTCCCAACCAGTGCCTGAGTCTGCAGAAAGCAATACCCCACCAACACCTAAGGATATGAGTTGTGGGAGTTAGCTGGAGGGAGCATCAGGGTTCCAGAGAAACTGCCTGATGTTCAGGACAGGGCTCCAAATAGAAACCCAGTCAAATGAACTTGAAATCAGAAAAGGACTTGGGCATATGGCTACCCAGCTCATATCAGACACCTGATCATGACAGCACATCTCAGGGCCCATCCTCTGGAAGACCTATACTGCTGATACTCTGGTCAGGATTGGCTCAAGTATTCCACAGGACTAAGGTCCTATTGGGAGGAGCCTGAGAAAGGCAAGGTTGGCAAAGAAAGCATCAGAACATAATCACTCGTTTGTATCTTACATGTAATAGTGGGCAAAGTTCCCTTCCCTTAGACACATTTCCCTCATATTTCATATGCCCTTTTATGCTTACCCTATTCCATTAAAACTTCCCTGACTTTGTTTTAATAAATACAGCAGTGGGGCAGAGGAAAAGGAAGACAGAATGCAAATTATCCCAGTCTCACACCTTTGCCTTGGACACTTTTACTCCTTTTAAGTTTACTTTTTAAGTTTACTAATATGTTTTCAAATCTGGAATATTTTCCAGTCTATATGGGTATCAGAAGAGGTTACCCTAACATTTCAACCCTTCCTTCCTCCCTTCCTTCCTTCCTTCCTTCCTTCCTTCCTTCCTTCCTTCCTTTCCTTCCTTCCTTCCTTCCTTCCCGTCTTTCTTTCTCTCTTTCATCAGAATCTCACTCTGTTTCCCCCAGACTGGAGTGCAGTGACACCATCTTGGCTCACCGCAGCTTCGAACTCCTGGGCTCAGGTGACCCTGCTGCCTCATCCTCCTGAGTAGCTGGGACCACAGGCGCATGCCACCATGCCCAGCTAATTTTTGTTTTATTTTTTATAGAATGAGTTATCCTATGTTGCCTAGATTATTACTGAACTCTTGGGCTCAAGCGATCCTCTTGCCTCAGCCTCCCAAAGTACTGGGATTATAGGCATGAGTCACTGCACCTGGCCAATATTTCAACTTTTGATATCTGCTCAGCACAGAAAGCTGGAGATTTTGTATTGACTCGGTTAAATAGTTACCCAGGTGACTTAAGGATGTTGCCTAACTCCTCTGTGCCTGATTCTTCTGGTAGACATGCCTAATTTGCCTTACAAGGAAAAATATGTAATGCAAAAGTGCTCAGAAAAAGGACAAACACTGCACAAATATGTGAAATGCATTTTAATTATTATATTTCTAAATTATCTAAAAGTAGGCTATTTGGGATAAATCTGATTATAACATTTTCATTGTAGAATCAAGGTGGTACCTAGAGAGATAGGTTAGGGAACATCGGGTGTTTTTAAAAGCTGCCTGGTTCATTATCTGTAACAATAATAGATTTCTTTTGGACTAGAATATCTTTCCATGTTAAAGATTTTTATTTTGATACCAGATGCAAGAATAAGACACAAAAGCAGACAGTGTGCAAGGTTGAAGCAATTCTGACTGCTTAGCTACTTCTGAATATTTTTAGCTCAGTCCCACCATTTTCAAAGTGTCTGCAGACAAGAGGTTCAAATATACTACAGGCTCAGAAAATGGCTTCAGAAATAATCAAAACAACACATGCAGTATCAAGAAAAACGTACAGATTCTCTTACAGGGGCACAGACAGTATTTTATGAGCAAATTTTAAAAAGCACAATGCAGAATTTATTGATGTTGTGTCAAAAAGAGCTCTGCCCTAAATTAACACATGTTGCAGGGTGACACCACATAAGGCAGAGGTGAACTCCCCCCATGTGCTTCCACTAACACAATCTTAGAGCTCTTTCATTATTGTTTTACATCATTTATTCAGCCATTTTTATTGAAAGCCCCCTAGCCTTCAAGCACTGTTCTAAGTGTTGAGAATTCATCAGTGAACAAGACAAAGTCTCTACCCTCACAAAGCTTATATTCTTGTAGATGAGACAGAAAGAAATAAACAAATATTTACCACAAAGTTATGTAGAAAAAAAATGCTATGTGAAAATATAGCGGCATAGGGAAATAAAGAGCAAGGGATGCCATGTTAGAAACAGTAGTCAGGGAAAGTCACTCTGAAGAAATGATAATTGAACAAAAGAAGTGACATAGTGAGCCATGAAAGGGGTTTCTATCTGACTAATATAAACATTTCCTCTCAACACAAAATGGGACCAATAAACACATAACAAAAAAGTGTTAATCATAAACATTCTATTCTTACCACAGAATGCTGAACATGTCTTCACAGAGTGCATGTAGGTTAGGCGTGTTCTCTTGCACCTCTGCCATCACCACGAAAATAGCTTTCCCTGGGTAGCTGCTGGCCCTTCTGAGTGGGCCCCTGAATGAAACCGCATAGAGCCCATCTGAGCCATACCTGCAGAGAGTGCAGGCCAGACACACCTGCAGCTGGAAGTAGCATGAGAAGTCAAACCCAGCCTGAGTTAACTGATCCTCAACTGACTTACAGATAAATTAGCAGGAAAAATGGCTCGGTTGTTTTAAGCCACTCAGTTTTGGGGTGTTTTGTTACTCAGCACTATGCAACCATGACAGTGTGCCAGGTCATGGGAAGACCTATGCTGAAAAACAAACTGGAAGGCAGAATGGGAAGTATTCCGTGGAGGCACCAATTAGCTAGGATGATTAGTTCATTCGAGTAAGATCTGAAGGAAATGAGAGAACGCACCACTCAGGTTTCTGGAGGGGCAGACTTCCAAGAAGAGGGAAAAGCAGACATGAGGCCTCCATGCAGGAAAGTGCCTGCATATTCACAGAAAGAAGGGAGACCAGAGAGGCTGGAGTGGAGCAAGCAGAGCAGACGGATAGGAGGTGATGTCACCAGTGCAGTCCCAATAGAATAGTGTAAAAACTTTTACCATTTTTTTCCTTTCTTTTTTCTAATCTCTTAAAAAAGCCTAACAGATCCTCCCTAGTTTCCTTCTCCATAGGCACAGCTGCTTGAAAGTCCAACCCCCTGTCAGATACCAGAGGAAGTCCAGATCTTCTGCAAGACTGGTTTAGACTGGAGCAGGCAAGCTCGGACCAGCACCTGTATCCCCCACCCTCCAGTTACCTTTAGTTTATTAATATGTCATTATAATGCTAAAAAATATCCAGGCACAGTGGCTCATGCCTGTAATCCCATCACTTTAGGAGCCCAAGGCAGGAGGATTGCCTGAGCCCAGGAGTTCAAAACCAGTCTAGGCAACATAACAAGACTTCGTCTCTACAACAAATCAAAAATTAGCCAGGCATGGTAGCACACACCTGTAGTCCCAGCTACTCAGGAGGCTGAAGTGGAAGGATCATTTGAGCCCAGGAGGTCAAGGCTGAGGGAGGTGAGCTGTGACTGTGCCACGCTGCCCTCTAGCCTAGGCATCAGAGTGAGACCCTATCTCAAAAAAAAAAAAACAAAAAGCTAAAACTCCGTTCCCTATAAGAAAATCTCTGCCATTTTGTGTACATATGACATATGGAAAAGCATGTCCCTGAACCTCACCCATGTGTATGGAACTCTACTCTGTTGAGACTTTCCCAATCCAACTCCCTAAAATTCTCATACCTTCCACTGTTCAGGGGATTTTGAAGCATGGGCTCCTTCTCCATTCTCTGGCCTGAGAATAAAAACTGTATTTCCAAATTGGACTTTCTTTCTTCTTGACTGATACAAAGTAGTTTACCAATGACAAGGTCAGGGAAACAAGAGGACAGGTCGAACGGGCCTTTTAGCTATCACAAGTAAGTTTTAAGCAGAGGAGTGGCTTGGTCTGATTTAACTTTGAAAGACTCAATCTCCTGTGCTGTGAATAGGATGTAGAGAGACAAGAGTGGAAGCAGGATTAGTTGGGAGCTAATTCCAGTAGTCCAAGGGGGATGGCGGCTTGAATGAGGATGGCAACAATGAAGTCAGTGGGAAGCGATCCGAGTTTGGATATGGTTTGAATGTGGAGGTAATGAGATTTGCAATTGTAGCCAATGAGGAAAATGTGAGAGAAGGAGAAATTGCAGGGATGACTCCAAGGTTGTAGTCCTCAAAAACCAGGAGGTTGGAGTCAGCATTTACTAAGCAAGTATTAAATAGAGTTAGCATTTTTTTTTTTTTTTTGAGTTGGAGTCTCACTCTGTCGCCCAGACTGGAGTGCAGTGGCCCCCCGGCCACTGCAGCCTCGACCTGCTGGGCTCTGGCAATCCTTCTGCCTCACCCTTCCAAGTAGCCAGAATTACAGGCGCGCACTACCACGCCTGGCTGATTTTTGATTTATTGTAGAGATGAGGTCTCTCCAAGTTGCCCAGGCGGGTCTCGAACCCACGGGCTCAGGCAATCCACTCACCTCAGCCTCCCAAAGCACGGCATTTAAAAGCAGCAAATATGGGGGAAGGACCCTGCATCTCAGTGTTGGTCCTGTTAGATTTGAGCTATCCATTAGTCATCCACTGGGAGGCAGTTTGAGGTCTGGAGAATGGAGCTATTCATTGAAGAGTCATCAGCATATAGATTAAGTTTTTTGTCATGCCAATAAAGATCTGAGAAAACCTTTGCACAGGAGAGACCAAAATGGAAAACTGAAATTTTCAAGAGCAGAATTGCTAATATTTCTCCAGGCCACAACGCAAATAGTTAAAAGAATGCTCAATTCAGTTCTCCTTCTCCCTGGCATTGGATTAGTCTAGGATTGTCTTCCTTTCTGCCACACCTCGATGAGTTTCCACCATGTCCACCAAGAGCCCAAAACTCAGAGGACCTTGTGTGATGGTGAGGATGTGTCTGATTCCCACTGTCTTTTTTACTTAGGGCTGATACTTTGGAAATGTGGTGTTATACTGAGAGGAAGGAAAACACTGCACTGGCCATGTTTAGGTGTAGGGAGAGGGAAAGTAGCTTCTCTGATTCTGTAGACCACCCTGAATAGATGCTACCTCCTCAGCTTGTAAATGTGGCACACTCGGGCTTTCTCTGTTAAAGACCTATAATGCAACAGAGGGAAGGTAACCAATATACAAGGCAACACTGTCCTATTTCAAAGATTACTCTATTTCAAAGAGTGGCATTCTTGTGCTGAACTGAGGAGAAATCAATTGGAAAATGTAAGTGGCCAACCTATGGCAAATGATAATTTCAAAATAAATGCCCACAAGTTGTAACTTCATTGCAAATACAATTGTTCAATACCTCAAAATAGCTTTTAAAACTTGATTCCCTTTTGCTGATGTTATCGTGGATCTATAGTCGAGAACCTTCAGTCTCACAAACTTGAAAATATTTTAGTTTTAAAACCCTTTGTGACCTGGTCAACTAACAAGGGCTGTTGGGAGCAAAAACTGGCATTTAGATTATAGAAAACGAGCTAAGAGCTTCGGCTTAGAAGTAGGACAGTGGACATAAACTCTACTAAGGGAATATAAGGCCACAGAGGAGACTGGCTAGAGAAAAGACTGTGACACATCAAAGAGTCATGAGAGAAAGAAGCTCAGGCCACAGTTAGAATCACAGCCGAGAGTCTTCATTTCAAACCATTGACACTGCTATAAGCTGGACCATTTGCCTGTTTCTCTTCCACCTTGGGACAAATAGACAGGGTTTTAAAGTTTCATGGCTGTGCTCATACCTTTCAATATTTTACTACTCCCAAATTATGATGGAAACCTTAAAGGCCTACCCCCGCAAAGAGCAAAGCCCAAGCTTATCAGTGGCTTAGCATTTTTGGTACACATGGGAGTAAAGGATTGTACTTTCCATAGAAGATCTATTGCAACTGGGATGTGGGATTGCAGGTGTGGTGTGCACAGGCCCCAGGGCAGCAGTATTTGGGTAGGGGCACCCCGAATGTGGGCTTTTTAAACATTCGTCTCCAGAAAATTAAACCCCTACACAGGGTACTGGAAAAGGCAGCCAAGCAAACCTAGAATTTTCAATTCCTAGAGCAACTTGCAAGGGTTTCCATTGTTTCCCTGACTAACAGAGGAGGGGAAATATGGAACAGGAAAGGCAAATAAATGTGATGGTTGAGATGGTTTTTTTAAATTTTAGAGTTGTGGCGTACATATGAGGATTTGCTACATAAAAACATTACGTGAAGGTGAAGTTTGGGCTTCTAGCGAGTCCTCTCCCCAACTAGTTGTAGACATGGTACCCAGTGGGTGGTTGTCTGCCCCTTATCACCCTTCCTTCTCTCCCCCTTTTGCAGTACCGAGATGGCTTTTAAAGAGTGAGAAGAATTTTGAGAGGAAGAGAGAACAGACCAGGGACCAGCAAGTGAAAACACGGAGACACAATTCAGTTCAACGAGGGAAGAGTTTTCTGTTAGAATGATTCAACTGTGGAATAGATTTCCTCAAAAAGAAAGGACAGCAAAATTACTGAGAGCGTATTTCTTCCTTCCTTCCTTCATTTTGTTAGGCAAAAATATATTGAGTCAACTCTACCATGTGCCAGATGCTATGTTTTGATCTATATTATACTATGTCTGCATGGCTATTCCTCCCACTGGACATATGAACCACTTGAATGTCTATCCTTCTCATTGTCCTGACCAGAGTATGTATATTAAATATGTCTACTGAAAGTGGGGAGGAAGGGATAGATAAAGTATAGACCAGATTTCTGTATTGGTGAGATAATTGGATTCATTGAAACTCTATTAATTTAAATCACAACAGCCAAAGAGACATGGAATCTACTGGGGGGAAAAAAAAAACCTTTGAACTATAATTTTTAAGCCTTGAAGAAATGTGATGAAATATTCTTTTTTCTTTCCAAAAACTCTGGTTAGACAGGGTTTATGCTTTGCCTACTCAAATAGCAAGGAAGAGTGTTGGCCTGGCCCACGTTTGAGGAATTAGGCAGAAAAGGACCTTGTTTTCTCAGTCAGTTCATTCGAATAGCACTAGGTACACCCCGCAGGAAGCAAGTCAGGGTTGACTGTGCCTATTTTCCTCTTCAAACTATGAACAAAGTCTCTCTGGCAAGAAAAATGCCTTGTTCAGAACCACAGTGGCTCTCTCATCTCCTCTCCAAGCAATGGAGAATAATCCCTGGTGTGGTCACAAATCCACAGAATCACACAAGCATGCGCCAGACAAGCCCACAAGACCGTCTGTTTCAACCTCCATATTTTTCAGGCCATGGAATTGAGACCCAGAGTGGGGCACCTTCTTGCGTGCCGTGGCAAAACTCGGGGGGAGGAAGAGGGTTGCCCATACAACTTGGGCAAAAATAAATGGGCTTTCCCTTCATTCTCTGCTTCTTGCCAGCATTACCACTGTTTTAACCTCTCTCCCATCCTTTTGGGAATGTTCCCTCCCCACAGGCACTCTACCTCTGCCACCAAGGAGGGTCAGCTGCAGAACTGCTTGTCAGTAAGTAGAGTCAGGCAATGATGAGGCGGATGTTGAAGGGAGGAATACCTTCCTGACCTCACCACCATTAGTGGCGCTGGCCAGCAGGAGAAGCGGGGAGAAGCCCGGGCTAATTAACCAGAACTGCTGTGTAGCCAGCAAATAGCAGTCACGAGGAGTGGGATTCCTCTCCCCCTGACTTAGCTCTTCTTATCCACTCTGTGTGGAATCTCCCACCTCTGCCTAAAAGAGTCTCCTCTTGGCCCATTACAGCTTCCCCAGAACACACCTGCCTAACTAGGCCATTACTGGACTCTTTCAACTTACCCTCAGCACTCCTTTTTATTTAAAATTATCTGTTTCTAACCTGGCTATTAGCCAATTACTGCTGGGAGCAGGCTGGATGCTAAATTAGTTGGTACTCCCTGTTCCTGTACCCCGTATCTGTCTCCTCCTGTTGCAGAGGACTCATAGAAGTAAGTGAGCATGCAGTGACAAACAGGGCACTCCTGAAATTGAGGCTGCAGGTTTGCACCATTATTTTTTCCCTGTAGCTGGATGGTCTTGATATGAGCATAAAGATGTTTTCCTGTGCAACTAGCATTTAAAAAAATAGTTAACAACCACTGTCATTAGGCATTAACAGCCTTTGTAATCATCCATCTCCTATTCCTCCATGAAACTGGATCTAACAACCCATCAGGAATTTCCTCCGACTCTGATAAAATTCCATTTCACCCCTACTTCACAATTAAAGATATCCTAGGATTAATAGCCCTTATATTACTGCATATAACCCTAGTACTATTCACACCAGACCTATTAGGAGACCCAGACAACTACACCCCAGCCAACCCCCTTAACACCCCACCCCATATTAAACCAGAATGATACTTCCTATTTGCCTATGCAATCTTATGGTCCATCCCTAATAAACTAGGAGGCGTCCTAGCCCTAGTATTATCCATCTTAATCCTCGCCATCATCCCAATACTACATACACTGTCATTAGGCAACCTTTTCTGCCCATCTAGAGTCATCCAAATGACATTCTCAAAACCAGAAAATTCTCAGAATGCATTATTTTGAATATCCTTCTTATTGTAGGTGAGAGGCCTTGACAACAGATCTCCTCAAACATTTTGACCATTCAGGCTGTAAAAACTCCTATTCCCTACCCCTATACCCAGCTTAGATATAACTGATCTGGGAAGCAGACTAAAAGGATCTCAGATTTTGTTTTGAAGGGAAGAGGGGGTATATATCCAGTAGTCCTGGACAGATCTTGTGGAATGAGGCATAGAAGGGATTTCCCATCCCTCTCCTAGAGAAACCCTCTTTGGTATAAAAGTGGTGTTCATCCACTGTGACTGTCCCAAAGACCAGGTCTGATCATCTCATTCGGCAGCTTAATCCTACAGCCAAATTAACTTCCAAACTCTTTGAACTTCACAATCTGGCTTTACCTACTTTCCCATCTCACTTCCTATCTTTTGTTTACAAAATGAACAAGTCAACTGAACTATTCCTACTATTCTTTAATTAAGTCCCATACACTTCCTCTTTAGGCTCTGTTCAAGTTGCCTGTAATGTTCTTTCTCACCTCTTGTTCCATCTCTGCATGTCCACATCCCACTGTCCTTTAAGGCTAGCCAGAGACAGAAACTGACTCAAAAGGAATTGACTGGAAAAATAGAAGAATATCACGTGAAAACCAAAAGCACCAGTACCTTACAGGGGAATAAGAAACTGGGAAGCCCTCGGGAGAAATGATGCATTTCTCTCACTTCCTTCCCTCCTTCCTTTCTCACCAATCAAATATGCTCTTATCTCTACTTTCTCCCATGAGTCTGCTCAGTGGCTTTCAGTCTCTGCTTTCCCTGCCCTTCATCAGTATTGGCCAAACATGGATGCCTCAAGCTTGTACATGTTTTCTCAGCTCCAAGTCCACTAACCAACTGACTAGCATCCTACAGGCCCACCATCCTGCCTCTCAGCTGCTCAATTCTGGACAGTTATTGCCAAGAAGGTGAAGGCCATTCAACCTGCCTGTGCTTCTGTATGTTGCTGAGAAGGGATGTTCTCATAGAAGCAGGGCATGACCTAGGCGGACTTCCCAAAATTTCCCATATCAATTATCCAGCCTAAATTCCAGCTCCTTCTTGAAGCGTTCTCTGATTCTACCATCTAGACATAAGTTCTCTTCTCTCTGAGTATATCACTTGTAGGTGACTGCTTGATATCTGTTCTGTGGAGCACCTTCCCCTCTACCTTTTTTCCTTCTGACAGATCCCCCTTTCACCCCAGGCCAAAAAGCAAGCATTGATCCAGACCAAGCCAAGCACAGTAGCTCACTCACCTTGTCCTAACATTAATACTTAGAAAGCTACAGTCCCTAAAATATGAGACAGTCTGAGCTGATGAGGTGGGCCTCCTCCCTCCATGCTTAGATGCTAGAGTTACTTGGCTAATTATGGAAGCCACCAGTAGGATACTTTTAAGAAAAAGCCAAGAATAGGCACAAGTTGGGTTAAGTAAAAAAGAAAATGGTAGCAAGATGAAATGTAGTTGGAGCTTATGGTAGCATCCTAAAAATTAAGTCTATGTCCCAGGAGATTCCCAGGAGTTGTCCTTTTTTCTGTCTTCCTGAAGCTTAGTCTATGAGCTGTCTTCAGACCCTAATAAATCTCTTTTTGCCTAGGGTAGCCATAGCTTGCTTGTAACCAGTGAGTCATGACATAGACAGCTCTTTAAACCTTTGTTTTGACACTCATTATCTTTTACATTGAAGTATCCTCATTTGTCTATAGATCTCCTTTCCCCTAGGAGTCTATGAGATTCCTAAAGACAGGGTTCATGTATCACTGCTTTTTGACGGCCCCTAAAGCCCCTAACATGGACCATAAGCTCTTATAATATGTTCATTAAATGACTGACTGAATGAATAAATTACTGATTTTTAAATGTCCATTGTCAACCAGCACAGCTATTTGGGAGGCTGAAACAGTAGGATGGCTGAGCCCAGGAGCTAGAGGCTATAGCGAGCTATAATCGCACCACTGCACTACAGCCTGGGTGACAGAGCAAGACCCTGTCTCTAAAAACAAATATGTCCATTGTTCTATTCCCATGGTTAAGCACTTAATGAATTTGGGGAATGTCTGTGAATAAAAGGCAATGATTGCTGCCTAAACCAGTGTTTTGATGAATGGAGTCTTCTATCTGGTACCTGAGTTCCCTTTAACCTTTTTCCTTCTACATGTCTGTGTCCAATCGGGATGCAGGGATATGGATAGATGTGATCTTTGTTTAATAAACCTGGTATTTGGCATGCTCCTGGGAAAAAGAGGTAAGAGATAACCCTTTGCTGAGTAGCAATCATCTTAGCAGCCACCCCTGAAACATGGATTAAAGAGAAAGAGCCTTTCTGTTGTTCCCTGTAAAAGACATGAGAATTGCTTCTTGCGGAATCCAGTCTGTTGCATTCTAAGTACCAGGGTTTTGTTTCAATATGGCTCCAAAAATGCCTAAACACTACCAATCACCACCCACAAACAGATTGAAACAAAACCCTACTTTTTCAGAAGTACCTCTGGTTGTATCTGTTTACTTCTAGAAAATTTCAAGGTCTAGGAAAAGCTGCACTGAGAATTCCAAAATGGAACTGGAATAGGAGGCCCGAAAATATTCTCTAACTCATAACTTCCCACCAACTTCTGCTCCTCCTACCAGGTCAGCTCAGAGGCCCTTTGGAGAATTCAAATATGTCCTTAGTTAAGAAGCTCCTCTCTCCAGACCTGGGAAAGGCTGCAGATTCCCTGAGTCTAAACCCACTGTCAGTCTCCCTCATATTCCCAGTGTCCAGGGCTGGCAAGGTTGAGCCGTGAATTTTAAAAGGAGTCTCACCCTACCCTTCCCTAATGGCAGCTGCCTACCTTTAGCTTGCTCTGAAACAAGCATTAAGTCTGTCTTGGAGGCACCCATGATGGAGCCCCTAACTTACACTTGCTTATTCACTCTCCCTCCAGACCCCGGGGGCCTTTGTGTTTCCCACTAGCTCAGCAATTGACAAAGCAATCTCCCTTGAGACCACTCAGCTATAACATTTTCCCAGCATGTCTTCTCCTTGTCAACATGACACGGGCAGACGGCCTTTCAAAGTGAGAGAAAGACCCAGAGCACACGCAGGCGTACACACACACACACACACACACACACACACACACACACACACACACAAATACAGATGAGGGAGAGAAGAAAGACCTCGGTGAAAGAGCAGCACTGAATTTAGCTAAAATGTAAGGTGCCTGTAAGTGCAACAGTTAAGCAGTGCACATCTGGTTGCAACAGCTCAGCAGTACACACCTGATTTTTATAAGAAGCCATGGGAGAGTTAAGCCTCTTCACGCATGCTCTTTGGGCAGGACTCCATTTTGGTGCAGCCGAAATGCAACGACTTCTAGGGACTAAAGCCTCCGCTGGCCTTAAAGTTGCCTACCAAAGATGCTACCCCCTGCTGGCTCTTTAATACCGGCACTGTGCCTCACGACGTGGGTGGAGTTGGCAACGGCAAAGCTGAACTTGGGTCTCCATTAAACATGACCTCTCGTTTGTGCTTCTCTGCCTTTGCCAAATGGTTTTCTTTACCTGGAAGGTCCACTTGTCCTTTCTCTATGTATCTACCTCTATGTATAAAACTTCACCTCTTTAAAAGTTAGCTCAATTTGCTCCTCACCTGGGACTTCCTAGATGCCATTAGATGCACCCATTTCAACTTAAAAAGGTCTCCATTTTGCAAACATCACACTGCCTTGCATTTGTCTTTTGATGTTTTCATCCAGCTAAGTGTTTGTGCAGACCTTAAAGGCACATAAAATGGCTTTCCATGTCGGTGTCTCCAGCACCTAGCATAGTTTCTATCACATAGAATTCTATAAGAAGCAGAATTGCCAGGAAAGGTTAGGGAAACTCTTAGTACCAAAAGAGTCTTTCTATTCTTGCTACCTTAATTTAACAGAAATCAATTTAATAGATGACTGAAAATATGTCTCACTTTCCTGCTAGAGAATCACCCATCCTATGTGCCAAGTGGGCTGTCCATCACAGTGGCCCAGACTTCTTCCCCTCATTGTCATAAGATGGCATATAACCCAGGTTAGAGAATCCCCTCTATGAGACCACAGTAACAGACTCAGGGATGGGCATATGACCAAAACACATCCAAGCAGATCCTTCTCTGAGATGTAATACTATAAGAACACTGAGAAAAGGACTCCCTGGACTGTAAATTAGAGTAATACAAACTTAAAGCTGCTAGTTGTCATCCTTTCTTCCTACTGAATATGAAGTCAAAACACAAAGGGAAGCACAGGTAGAGGTGGAGAGAGATAGAGAGGCAGAGCCCCAATACGTTGTTTTGGTGCCTAGATACAGCTGTCCCTGAAGTCGGGCCCATCCTATGCTTCCTAGTTATTCGCGTTTAGAGCCAGCTCAACTCTATCTTCATCCTTCTCATCTTCTTTTCTAAGATACTTTGAATTGAACTTTTGACATCTGTAACCAAAAGAGCCTTGATATATATCATTTTTGCTCAACTATTAAATGAGAGCTTCACCTATACAAATTAAGCTCTTAATTATTTTGTTTCAAACCATAAAATATGTTTGGAGAAAATCCATTAGCCTTAAACTATCTCAACTATTGTTGGTATTTGGTGCTTTCAGAGGTGATCTGACATGAACCTGACATGATCTGTTTAAAAGAGAACAGAACATTTTAACACAGATTTAGTAATTATCCTTAGATGAATCTAGTTATTGTCATAATTGAAACATTTAAAGATCATTTGTAAAAGTAATACCCTGGAAAAAATAATGAAGCTATTGGAAGGAAACAGAATATCTTCATGACCTTGGAGTAGGCAAAGATTTCTTAAATAGAATACAAAAAAGCTCTAACAATACAGAAAAGGAAATCAATAGGACTACATTAAAATTAAGAACTTTTGTTCAAAGATAATATAAAACAGTGGAAACATAAGTTACAGAGTGGAAGAAAATACTGCAATAGACATCTGGCAAAGGACATGTATTCGGAATATATAAAGAACTCTCACAAATCAATAAGAAAAGGACAACTCTATAGAAAAAAATGGACAAAAAAGAATATCAAAAGGTCAATAGGATGTAAAAAAGTGCCCCACATCTCTGATTATCAGAGAAATTTAAATTAAAACCACAATGAGATACCATCACAAATCCTCTGGAATAGCGAAAATAAATATTAAAACATTACCAGGTTGGGCAAGGACGTGTAGCAACTAGAGTTTCATTGCTTACTAGTAGGAGTATAAATTGGCACACCACTTTGAGAAAATGATTTTAAATATATATTAATGCTGAAATCGTTCATAGAGGGTGCTGGTAAGGTTCTTGATGAGTGCTAAGTACAAGGGTGTGTTTATTCTGTGTCAATTCATTGAGGTGTGCAAGTAGGATTGTGCAGTTTTGTTTAAATATATGAAGGGGGATCCAAAAAAACCCAACATTGATCTTAAAATTCTGTATTTGTTCTTACATGTTTAAACCTTCAGTCACCTTCAAAGTACTCCCTTTGATGTACTAACACTTATCGAGATGCTTTTTCCACTGTTCAAAACAGTTTTCTCACTCATCAGTGTTAATGCCTTTCAGTGCTTCTGCTGGTTTTTGTTTCACCTCTTCCACAACAGCAAAAATTTTTACTTTGAGTACTTCATTTCACCTGGGGAAACAAAAAAAATTGCTCAGGGCCAGATCAGGTAAATAGGGAGGGTAGAGCAAGGAAATCATGCCAATTTTGGTCAAAAACCACTGAACACTCGGTGTGGTATGGGCAGGTGGACTTTTAAATCTCCTATCATGAAATGAGAAAATGCGTTGAAAGAATATCCAAAAAAAAATTCACTGAAGCCAAACACGGCCTCTCACAATGCTAGCTGGTACACTGATGACTGGAAAAAAATAATAAAGCTATTGGAAGGAAACAGAATATCTTTATGACCTTGGAGTAGGCAATTAGTTCTTAAATAGAATCCAAGATGTTCTAGCAATACTGAGAGGAAAATCAATAAATTGGACTGCATTAAATGGATAACTTTTGTTCAAACACATCATAAAACAATGGAAGCATAAGCTACAGAATAGAAGAAGACATTTGTGTTCCTAGCACACTTACCTAGTAGAGGAGGCCTGTACTACAAAGGAGTCACCCTCCAAAAAATAATTCCGATTTTTTGGGGTACTCTTGCATGTTTGATATCAATACTCTAAGGGGCAACAGCAATGTCCAGGGTCTGGGACCATCAGCAGAACAGTATAAGCCAGGTCAGTAGTGTCCTCATGAGATACAGCTGGGAAGCTTGACCAGGAAGGAGCTGTGTTTCCTCTCCTGGTTCTCCTACCTCCCCTTTGGTTCTGCCTGTCACCTAATCTCCTTTCCATCTGCCAGAGTCAGTTTCTGTTTCTTGCAACTGAGAACCCTGGTTGGCACAACCCTTCATAAGTTTTATATAAATAATTAATTGAATATTATAAGTGAATATTTTATTGAAAGTTTATATAGGCAAAGTGGCCAAACTATTTCTTTTGCCATTTTTCTTATTAGAAAATAAGGCAGTTTGTATTTGGAGTTATAGTTTACCCAGACATATACTCAAAGTGTCTACTCAAAGGCAGTTGATATTGTAGTTAAGTGCTTGGACCCTGATGCTAAACAGTCTGGTTTGATTCCCAGCTCCAGTACTTGGTGGCTGTGTGACCTTGGACAACCTTCTCAACCTCTCTGTGTCTCCATTTCCTTAGCTGTAAAATAGAGATAACAATAATAACTTCTTCATAACTATGTTATGAGGAGATAGATGTAAAGCATTTGTAAGTATTAGCTAGTATTATAATTATTAACATGAGAGAATATTGGACTCTCTCATCACCTAAGCAGTAACCTCTGCCCAGGCCCAAGGCAGTTGGGAACAGAAGTTTCTGGAAACGAATGAGAGTACTTCCCATTTAGGCTGGACTCATGTCTTAGAAGGATGCAAGAAAGACCCTGGATGTCTATGCCCCTCCTCTGGAGACCCACCACATCATGCCCCCATTCCCCACTCCCTGCTACAGCTAACTCATTGGCTCTCATTCTGATGAAAAATGGCCTGACAAAATCCCTTTCTGTGCTCCACTTACGCCTCCAACTTCCAAGCCCCCCTGACATACGTCCCAAGGTCCTGTTTTAATGTTGATTCACTGCCAGACACTGGTGGTTGCAGCAACATCTGCAGTGGGGAAACTTTGGCGCAATGTTCAATGGATCCTCTCATCCCTGCTCAATCTCCATCTCAGGAGCCTCAGCTACTCCACCCCTCACCTCACTCCCCCATCCCCAAAAGCCTGGCCTTACACGCCCCACCACCAGCACCCACTTCCCAAGACTACCTTGAATCTGGGCCTTGCCTTTTTCTGGGTTCTGTGGTTCTCAGATATCACTAAGACTCCTGCCTCTCTGTAGCATACTCCTTATCTGCCTGGAGTGACTGAGTACATTATTCTCTTTCTGATCATCCTTTGAGCTCTTATCCTTCTCTAAAAGGCTTTTGGACATTAAAATAACTTAAAAAGAAAAATGAAGGAAATGTTAAGAACAAATGAACCATTATATATTTACACACACACACACATACACACACACACTTAGAGGACACCAGATAAGGTTTAACACAGGAAAAGGACTGTCTTTGATTAGGAAAATATGCTGGAATGCATACAGCAGGCAGAAGACAGGCTACAAGAGCTTGGTGTGAAAGGAGACAGACCAAGTCAAAGACATAGCTAGATTTCTTTGCACAAAAGAGTAATAAGACTTAGGTTTGTATGAGAGAGAAGAGGAGAGAGAGTGACCTATGTAAGGTAACCGGGAGCTGTCTCTTGCTGGGAATGGTGGTCAATAGGAATTGCCTAAGAACTTTTTAAGAACAGGGTGTCTATCATGCAGTAGAGTTGTTTCTGACGATGCAGTGGAAAACCCTCCATGACACCCTAAGCCTTCACTTAGTGATGGCTGTTCACCAGCCTTGTGATGGTGCCACTTAGAGGGAGTGAAGGAATCACATCTAGTGATAAACAAGTTAGTGAGGAGGCAAGGCATGCACAGGTTGCTCATGTGATCCATTAATTGCACTAATTCATCAGAAGCAGGAATTCAAAGTCTAAGGTGACCAGCAGAAGAGTAAGCCCGCATATCTCTGAAGAGACTGGGAGGGAAGGCGGATCTCCCATTGCACATGCAATGAGGGTCTCAGGGCAGTGTTATTTGCATTCAAAGGCTAGGGGGACTCCAGCTAGCCTCTGGGTTATGTAAGCTTCTCAATTGATCACATTGCTGACATGTGTCTGTGTCCAGGTGTGTGCATAAGCCATCGGGGTGGATGACAGAGAAACAACAGCCCTGAGTTAAAAGTCCGAAGAGGTGTATCAAAATCCTGACTATCCTGACTTGGTCATTAATTTTGGATGAACCAGTGGGCTTCTCTGGCCCACAGGAGCCTTGCCTATAAAAGATGGGCCTGCAATAGATAAACTACGATCTCTATTAGATCCAATTTTTCTTTTCTTTTTTTTTGAGTTGGAGTCCCACTCAGTCGCCCAGACTGGAGTGCAGTGGCCGCTCCCGGCCACCGCAGCCTCGACCTGCTGGGCTCCAGCGATCCTTCCACCTCAGCCTTCCAAGTAACCGGAACTACAGGCATACACTACCACGCCCGGCTACTTTTTGATTTATTGTAGAGATGAGGTCTAGCCAAGTTGCCCAGACGGGTCTCAAACCCGCGGGCTCAGGCAATCCACTCACCTCAGCCTCCCAAAATGCGGGATTACAGGCTGAGCCACCAAGCCCGGCTGATCCAATTTTTCAGAGGACTCATTCTGCCTTCCCACATTGTCCTGACCCTTTGAGTTCAACCCCACCCTTTATTCACTGACTTCTCTCTGCCCTTTCACAAACTTGGGGAGCTACATGAAGACTTCTCAGTGTGGATCTTTGGGAAGACACGTGTCCCCCACCCCTCCTTCCTTAAGCACAGAAATGGAAAAACCCTCTGGTCCTGGCCCAGGGAGCAATAGCCTAAGGACAACCCAAGCTTAGAGGTAAAGCAGGTGCAAATCAGATAACTCACTAGAGTCATCTCACAGGTTGTGAGCCACAACTGGCCTAGACCTAAGCCTGCTTCTTGAGTGTCCATCCCTGACTGCATAGTGTTAGTTCTCTTCCTTCTATCATTGCACATTTGTTCAATAATTGCTAATACTTAGATATAAGGAATAAGGAAGATAGAATTCTGAGGTGTAAAATAATGTGAAATGAAGTGCTTGCCCTCAGAATTTGCAATAGAATTGAAAACTCTCCACTTCCCAATCTCTTCGGTAATTATCTTCCCTAGCATATTGGTGGAATTTTACTGGAAAGCTATTAATTCAATACATTCTTATTAAGTACTGACTCTATTACAGCACTATGCTACACTCTGAGGATAAAAGGGTGAACAAGATAAGTTCCTTATGGAGTTAATGTTCTAAAGGGAAAGACTGACCTTAAACTAGTAATCAAATCACTACAGATCATTAACTAGTTAATTACCATCATGATGTGTTTTGAGACTGTAGAGCAAGGGGTCCTAACCTAGCCTAGGGTATCAAGAAAACTTTACTAAAGCTTTAAGCAGAAACCCACAGAGGGCTGTGCGTTTGCTAGATGAAAAAGTAGGAAGAGAAAGGTGGAAAGGGGTTCAGGGAGAGGATGTGGCATGAGCTTAGGGCATGGCCGCTATGACGAACTGGAAGGTAACTACCTTGGCTGGGCTGTTTGGAGCTAGGAGAACAGAATATTGGCGAGAGAGGCCAGCAGAGGCCAGATCATGCAGGGGTTTGTGAATAATTTGGGCCGTCATGCTAAGAGCAGTAGGAAGTCATCTGAGATCTCTAACTGGGGCTCCATGAGTTACAAAGACCCACCATGCTCATGTGTCTGTTTCATCCTGAAATCTGGGCCAGTCCTAGTCTGAAGCACTATTAGATGTGCTGCTCCTGACAAGTGCCCCTGGGCCTCTCGAAGGCATCTTTGCCTTTCACCCTCATAGACTGTCTTTCCACCACCAAACCCAGTTACCGTGTGACAGATTGGGGATGGCAGGAAGGAAAGCTTTAAGTCCAGAGGGAGGCCTGAGCGTGGAACCAGTAGTTCCTCCCTCTCTTGTCTTCTCCAGACTCCCCTTTGGGGATTGTGAAAAAGTCCAAGACCCCTGTGTCTCCATCTTTGCACTTGGCATCTGAGTCTGCATCACCACCCCGGGAATAATAATGATATGAGGTGTGGAGGAATAATTAATGATATGAGGTGTGCCACTTCCCAGGTGTTGGGGCAACACCTGGTGTGTGTAAATAGTAGACAGTGCCTCGGGAAATCACCCAAGGCAGAAACACCAGGGGGAGCCCTGAGGGACTGCCTGCAGGCGGGGAGTCACTTCTGCATTGCTGCAGCCTCAGCCTTTCCTACAGGGAGGGATGGGAAAGACAGTATAGCTTTCTGGTAAGTTTGGCCAGTTGATGCTATAGTCAACAATCTATTCAGTAAGTATCAACTGTATGCTGGGCACATGAAAATGAGACCCACAGTGAACCGAGGGAGATGCACATTAAAAGCTAGGAGCCATAACATTTCTCTGGAAACATGGGGAGATAGACACACATGACATGTGAGCCAAACCCAGCATTTACAGAGAAAGTCATGTTTGTGGAGAAATGCAAACCTGTTATATTATGCAGAATAATCCCTGGAACCTGTAAATATGTTACCTTACCTGGAAAAGGGGATTTTGCAGATGTGATTAAGGTTGAGGCCCTTGGGACGACAGATTATCCTGGGTTATCCAGGTGAGCTCAGGCTGGTCACAGGAGTCCTTAAAAGCAGAAAACCTTTCCCAGCTTCAGCCATTCAGAGAAAGATGGGATGACAAAAAAAGCAGCAAGAGAAATTCTAAGTGTGGAATACACTCACCCGGCTATCACTGGCTTTGATGATGGAGGATGAGCAGCTAGAGCCAAGGGACAGGTGTGGCCTCTGGAAACTAGAAATGGATGGGACAGAGATTCTCCCCTAGAGCCTCCTAAAGGAACACAGCCCTGCCAGCACCGACATTAACCCAGTAAGACCTCTGTCAGGCTTTTGACCTACAGAACTGCAAGGTAGTAGATTTTGTTGCTTTAAGTCACTAAGTGTGTGGTCATGTGTTACAGCAGTGATAGAATGCTAATACAGTATAAAGGTGTGTGTGTGTATGTATGTGTGTGTGTTTTCAATTTGAATTATCTTTGAGTCAGAGATTATTTTAGATGCAAATGCCACCATCCACTCTGGTTAATTTAAGCACCAAAGAAATGTATTAAAGGGTGCTAGGTAGATCAGAGACTCTCCAGGTGGGCCAGAGAAGCTGACTCCAAGTTTGCAGCAGGGAATGAGCCCAGTTGCATCATCTCAAGCCTCTGCTGGAGCACAGGATGCTGTGGTTACTGCCTGGGCTGGGACCTGTCTGCTGATGCCGACATCTTCACCACCTGGGCCTCACTACCAAAAGGGACCTGAGGTCAACATTGTTTTATTTTACATGGCACTAAATCAGCTGGGAGGGGAGGTAAGTTATGCCTGGTGAATGTGTGACTGTAGCTATGACTGAGGTCTTAACTTATGTAGACCAGTATTTTTTTTTCCCTTGGCACAGTCAACTGGAACAGCCAACTACCAAGTACCCAGTCCTAAGGGATACTGCCCTGCTTAGGTGGCCACGGCTTGTAACACATAGCTCTGCCTCTACTTGGCAAGACTGTTTGGACCAAGGATTACTGTTTCCGTCTATCCAAGCTGCTGTAACATGATACCTTAGACTGGCTAATTTATAAACGGCAGAAATGTGTTTCTCACAGCTCTAGAGGTTGGGGAGTTCAAGCTCAAGGCTGTAGCAGATTCAGTATCTGGTAAGGGCCTACCCCCCTTAGATGGTGACGTGCATGTTTCCTCACTTGGTGAAAAGAACAGCTCTCTTAAATCTCTTTTATGAAGGCATTAATCTCATTCATGAAGGTGGAGTTCTCATGACCTAATCAACCTCCTCAAGAACCCATCTCTTAATACTGTTACATTGGGTATTAGATCTCAACATATGAATTTAGTGAGGAACACCAACATTCAGACCATAGTAGTTATCAGTATTTGGTCTGGCCAGCAACATATGGTCTATAAAGGCCTGCCTAAAAGACAGTTGTCCTGTTGGAAAGTTGCAATAGACAACACTAGGAGACTGGGCATTTGGTGTTTGGAGGCAATAAGAGCATAATGGCCTGAAGGTATGTGGTCCCAGAAACTATGGGCATGCAGAAGACCAGTTAGTAAAGAAAATGGAGCAGATATCAGAGAGAAGCAGAGGTGCCATGAGCAAGAGCTCACATAGACATGGGAAAGAAAAAGAGCCCGGGATCTGAGAGCTTTTTGGTTATAGTCTTTGTGCAATGATGCTATATCCACTCCATATCCATTTTTTCTTGGACAATTCAAATACAAACTGGTACAATACCCATGGAGAGGACTCCATTTGCTGAAGTTATGTTTTGGTCCCTGCTATATTGTATATATAAGTGAGTCCCCACTATAATTGTCCACATCCCTAATTCTTGTGGCAGAATCTTTTCAATAGTTAACACAGAGATCAGTGTAAAGAATGGTCCTCTCCAAAAGAACTCATATTCTAAATTAATGAAGTCTGAACGAATGAGGTTTTATAATCTTATCACAGGCATTGGGCTAATGTCTGTAAATAACAATTGGCAATTTCACTAATTGGGATCAAGGTCTGGCCTATACTTCTCAAGTCAAGTGCAATCAGTTATCTGAAATAGGATCTCCTCCATTTGTCATAAGCCTGTACTACTTATGCAGAAGCAGTACACTTGACTTTCCCAGAAATGTTTGAAATGCAGAATTTTACTTTTCCAAGGAGGATTCAGCCTCAGTGACCATTCCTGGAATGTCAGTTCCCACCAAAGCATAGGGACCTTCTTGGACGAGTGAGTGATTATCTTTCATGAGAGAGAATCAGTTTCTTTAGAGAAATCGATTTGCAACAGTTTGTGACAATGATTATTAATCCAAAATCAAAGCCTAAAGCACAAAAGAAACACTTCCAAAATGTTGGAGAGAGAGGCACAAAACTAGCACCTCCCAAGGAAGCTATTAAATCAGACACTGATAATATGTTGCATTTAGAGGGGACAGGATGTAACCCACAGTGTATAGGAATCTATAAGTATAATTATATTTAATAAAAATGTGTACAGCTTAGCCAGTTATGTTATGTTCAGGGGCAGGCTTCATTAAACCTGGACATATAAATGAATCAGCATGACACCCTGATATTTTTCATTTTAATTTTTTTATTTTAAAGATATGAGGTACAATTCAGGGTTAAGTATACAGATGTTTATTATACAGGTGCCCTTGTTGATGAGGTGTGCCCCCCCCATAGACTCCCACTACTGCCAATCCTGCATCCTCACCCCCATCCCCCTCCCCCCAGCAGTTTCCTGATACTGCCAAACTTTTTCTTCAAGTTTTACAATAATTATTCAAAGTCTGCTTATGAGTGAGAACATGTGATACTCAGTTCTTTGTTTCTGTGATAGATCACTCAGTATTATAGACTCTAAGTCCATCGAGGTTGTTGTGAAGTTCATGATTTTGTCCTTCTTTATGGCTGAGTAATATTTCATTGTGTATATGTATCACATTTTTTTAAATCCAGTTCTCTTTCAGTGGGTAGCATGATTGGTTTCATGTTTTTGCTGTTGTGAACAACACTGCAATAAACATACGTGTGCAGGTATCTTTTTTACGGAGTGATTTGAGTTCCTCTGGGTATATTCCCAGTAAGGGGACTGCAGGGTTCTATGGAAGGTCGATTTTTAGATCTTTTAGGAATCACCACACTGTTTCCACAAAGGCTGTACTAGTTTACACTCCCTCCAACAGTGTAGAAGTGTTCCCTTTTTGCCGCATACTCTCAAGCATCTGTTGTTTTTCTGAGTTATTGATGATAACAATCCTGACTGGAGTTAGGTGGTTTCTCAGTGTAGTTTTAATTTGAGGTTGAGCATTTTTTCATGTATCTATTGTCTGCCCTTATATATTCTTTTGAGAAGTGTCTATTCATATATTTTGCCCACTTTATAATGGGGCTGTTTGTTTGTTTTCAGCACGTTTGAGTTCCTTGTAAATCCTAGATGTTAGGCCTTTGTCAGACATACAGTTGGCAAATATTTTTTCCCAGTCTGTGGCTGTCTTCCTGCTCTCTTGATGGTTTCTCTGGCTTTGCAGAAGCTTGTCAGTTTGATGAGGTCTCACTTGTCTATCTTATTTCTTATGGCCTGGGCACTTGGGGTTTTGATCAGGGAGAGATTTTTTTTAAATCTCTGCTGGTATAAAAATAGACACACACAGATACAAAATGCTATTTCAAAGTGTCCATGTGTCTGACTGCATGTTTCACACATCAAGGCCCACAGATAGTCCTCAGTAGCTAAGACATATCATGTCAGAACTAACGCTTGGAATCTGTGCACGGGTAGAAATAGAATACTTTGGATTTGCAATGTACATTGTACTTTTTCAAGCATGTTCATAACATTAGATGGTGTAAGATCACAAGTGCAGTGGGTAAGTTCTGCAAATCTTAATATCCAACTCAACATATGAAGTTCAAAGATATAAAATTGAAGCATCAAGATGCAGATCTGGATTTCTCTTTACTTGGTGGCCAATAACCAGAGACCTCCTTCCTCCCTCACAGTCTTCAGTGTTTCAGTACCCTGGATGAAGCCTTCAGGGTGAAGAAGGCCTAGCTCATCCAGAACACCAGTAGCAGAATCTCCCCAAATAACCATTACAGTTACTGGGGGATAAACCTCTGACTGGAAACTGGCATTAAACCTCTTCCAGTACAAGTCCAAGAATTTAAGTATTTTGAAAAAAGTAAGGAAGTCTCTCAGAACTGGCATAAAAATGCAAGGGTGTACTGTGAAAGGGATATTATAAATGGAAGCCAGGTGAACTACATCTAACAGAACAAGACTGAGACCTTTTTCCCTACATTTAGAAAACAGTAATTTAGTGGACACCTATTGTTTACCCCCACAGCATGGAACTAGATATCATAGTGAGAGAGTGTGAGGGAGACACTCAAAATGCAACAAGCCTTGGGTCTTACCCTTGGGGGAGGTTCAACTAAGGAACTGCATCCTCAAGTAGCTGGAAATCTGTAGCAATTGCAGCGCAGGTCCAAGGACCACATGGAACAGAGTCTGCAGGGACTGGCCCAGAGGAAGCCGCAGCAGGACCTCAGAGCAGAGCTGAGAGAGACATGGGTGATGGGAGGCTGGCAGGACATTTTCTGTCAGCAGCCAAGGGGTGAAAAACGAGAGCTCCTCTATCACAGAAGCCAGATCTGGGCCCCACAGGAAAGTTCTTTGAGAAGGAATGAAGCGGCGGCCTGACCTTTGCCAACAGAAGCGACAAGGACACAGAGTTCCCTGAGCTGAGCTAAGACAGCCAGGTGAAAAGACACCGTACTTCTGTTTTTTGTAGCTGATCCTCCAGATTTGCTCCCACTGTAGTGCTCCAGAGCACTATAGTGGATGAGGAATGGACAGATTAGAAAAAAGCCTGGGTGGGTTTTGCTGGGACAGCTCACTCTCCATTAAGCAACACTGGGTGGGAGCTGTGAAGAAAGATAGCTCTAGACAAAGCACGATTCAGACACAGGCAGTAGCAGCAGCACCACCTGGAAATCATTAGAAATGCGCATCTCAGACCCCTTCTCAGTTCAACTGAGTCAGAAACTCCAGCACTCAAGTCCTGCAGGTAATTCTGATCTACTCTAAAGATTGAGAACAATTCCCAACCTTGAAGGAATGTCCAACCTTGAAGGAAATGTCAATTCTCTAGAGAAATACTTGGCATAGGCTAGCACAGGGAAGAACTGATGCTCTGTGCCCAGGATATGCCAGCAAACCAGCATGGGATGATGGTCACCCTGTACCCAGAGTGATCCCAAGACCCCTCAAGAACTAATGGGCTATCCACTCAGAAGATGCTAGATTTAAGGTTTTGCATAGTCTTGAGGAAGCATCCTTAAGACATCTCTTCTGGGATCAATTCTGGAGGTTTTGAGGATTACTAGAATAAAATCTGGGTCTTGTATCCTCCTCCAAACCATTCTACCAATTTGTAACCCTGGATGAATCCAACTAGTGGTGTGTGTAACCTCTTTACATAAGATGATTCATCTTGCTCATGAAAATTATAAAACAGAAAGCCTTGAGTGGAAGACACATACATTCATCCTAACCTCTGCAAAGTGCTCAATATCATTTTTACGCTTATCCATTCATTCAACAAATATATTCTAAATGCTTAGACTGTGCCCAGCAATTAATGATCTCTTCTTCCCATTCCTAGTAAGTTCTATACGTAATTTGTCATATCAACATCATTTGTTTATTTATTCAACTGTCCTTTTAGACATCTGCTCTGTACCAGGTACTGTGACTGTACAACCCACTAGGGAAATGGAATTGTCCAGGACCAGAGCTGCACACCCTGCAGGGCCTGCACAGCCAAGGGTCCCCAGATGAAAAACAACAAGGGATGAAATTCATTCACCAGCTCTTGACTCTGGCCCAAGGCAGTATTTATTTGCCTGTGATTTTTTTTTTTTTTTTAATTTCACAATAGAGGAACTTGGCAAGCAGATAGCACTTTTGTTCAGATGATGAAAAGGTGCCCCTTCCTCTGAGTCGCCTTCTTCCAGAGATGGTACTTTTTCTAATTCACACTTAGAGCTGAGGAAAATCTGCTGTGACCCTCCAAGGTTTGTGACCTCATAGAGATAACATTCAAGAAGGTGGGTCAGATAGGCAAGTCAGAATGAAATATGACAAGTGTTGCAAGAGAGATATATGCTGGAGCCTGTGGTTAGAGCACGGAGAGGAGAGTAACTGATTATGCCACTGAGGCTTTGTCTTTGTGACTTCACAGAGGAGGAGCATCTAAATTATTCTGAAGCTTTCTAAATTCCCTTAAGTCCCCAAACATGCTGTTGACCTTCATTCTTGGCAGCGGACTCTGCCAACTCCTTGACAGCAGTGTGCAGAGCCATTGGACTTGAATTTTCTCCTCTCCCATGTCCCTCAGCATCCCCAGCACCCTTCACTCGTTCTCCATCTCTGCTGTTGATGGACCTTCCCATGTCCTCTGAAACTTTGTCCCGTCAGTTCTCCATTTTCCCTCACACGTGTTACGTCATTCCTGGCTCTGCTCCCTGAACCAATAAAGCTGTTCATCCTTTCTGTGTCCTGTCCCTACTGATTTCCCATGAAACTACAACTGTGTTTCTCTCTTTTCCCCTTCACTGTCAAAATTCTTCAAGTTTAATCTTGTTTCCCAATTATCTCATTCTTTTGTCAGGCCCTAACAAAAATAATAGCTAACACATTTCTATCTGTCAGGCATTGTTCTAAGTGCTTATGTATTATGTATTAACTAGTTTAATTTTCATAGTAATATTGTCTGGTGAACACCATCAATGACATCCTTATCTTTTAGTAGAGGAAACTGAGCACAGAGTGGTTATGCCATTAGCCCAAGATCATATAGCTGGTAGGTGGTAGAATGGGCTTCTGACATCAGCACTCTGAGTCTCTAGAGCCTGTACTCTTGATCATTAAAACAGCTGCAAAAGACATATTTGGGAACCCTGACAAACCCTTGTTTCTTTCTTAGAAATTGCTAACCTGTCCAAGCTGATAGAACTACAGTGGGCAGGTGGTGGACCAGACTCACCCAATCAGACTCTCACCATGAAAAACAGAGGGCATGGTTTTGGTTCCTGACTTTCCAGTTCTAATACCAATATATTCTACTCTTAGAGAAACTTTAGATGGCCTGTGGTGTCTTTCAAATAATCAGCTGACCTTCTCTGATGAGTAGGTTCTATCCCTGTGATCCAACATTGCCTGTTTAAATCATATCCTCTCAACTGACCTTTTAATAGTGGCTGATCATTGCTTCTAAATAATCAACTCCCGTGGCTTCTTTGTCCTGGTCTAGCTTTCTGCAGCATTTCACCAGGTGACCACTTACCACACTCCCTCCTCTGTTTCTGTCCCCTGTGCCTATACTTGGTCTTCCACTGCCTGATATTCCCTTCACTGCTTTCTTCACTAGACAGAATACTTCTAATCTTCTATGACCTAACGCAGGCATTCTCTTCCAGGAAAGCACCCATGGTTCCCCAAGGCTGAACATACCCCAGCCCTCATTGTTCCCCATGCCCCTCTACAGAAGTATGTCATTTGATCCCTTACAAATCAGATGTGATTGAATATTACATACTCCTGAGCAAAAATAGCGAGCTACAGAATAGCATGGACAGTATGACGCCTTTTATGTAAAACTATATATGTGCATGTAAAAAGATAAGCAGATCATGTCACTTACTTGTCTAAATCCTTCAGCCTATAGGGCCGTACAGAATAGGACCCTGCCCACCTCTTTGACCTCTTCTCTATTTCTTTCTGTCTCACTTGCTCCAGCCACATTGAAGTGTTTACCTGTTTCTTGAAAACACCTAGTTTGTTCCCACCTTACAAACAATTTGTGTCCCCATATATTGTCTGAGTGGCTTTGCCTTGGCATTGAAAATTTTTACTCGTGGTCCCGACAACCCAGTTCACATAGCCCCACCCCAAAATTCTCTTTCAACATCATTTTATTTTCTTCAGGAACTTATCACTCTCTGAAAACAAATTTTCCTTTTATTTGGTTTTTTGTTGTCTATCACCTGAAGTTAGCCCAACTGCAAAGTTTAGAACATGATTCTTCAGACAGCCAAGTCTGACCAAGTCTTGGGCACCAACTACAAGTCCGAGGGTTTCCCAAAACTACTCTCAGATTCAGTAATTTGCTTGCGGCAAATGGAAAGATCTCATTCTTTTTTTGACTTGAATGGTATTCTACAAACACACACACACACAGACACATCCCACGGTTTCTTTATCCTTTCATCTGTCAACAGACACTTGGGTCGTTTCTATGTCTTGGCTGTTGTGAGTAAATGCTGCTCACTTAAATCTATCACACTCATGTCACATTTACCACAGGAAAAGGATGCAAACTAGAACAGCCAATGGCATATACACACAGGACAGAGTAGGCACAGGGGAATTCTGGTTGTTCCCCCGCCATGGAGTCATGGATAGTGTTACTTCTCTTGGCCACCATATATGATATTACACATAGAGTATGGCTCACCAAAGAAGCACACCTAAACTTTGGTGTCCAGAGATTTTACTGGGGCTTCATTCTGTGTTCATGGTTGACTGAATCATTGCCTATGTGGCTAAAATCAATCTACTGCTCTCTCCCTTCCCCAGGTTTGAGGCTGATATCATGTGCAGGTCATCATGAGCAACCTGGTCAGCAGAAACTATCTGGCAGGGCATGAGGTATCTGCCATGAATAACAGAAACATTCCTAACACTGGGGAAGTTCCCAGGATCTAGAGGTGACTTCCCAGGAGTCAGGACAAGCGCCATCTTTTTTGGATGAGGCCAAATTCTTTTTTTTTTTTTTTTTGAGTTGGAATCTCACTCCTTCACCCAGGCTGGAGTGCAGTGGCACGCACGCTCACGGCCACCCCAGCGTCAACCTTCTGGGCTCCAGCGATCCTTCCGCCTCAGCCTTCCAGGTAGCCGGAACTACAGACACACACTACCATGCCCAGCTATTTTTAATTTTATTGTAGAGATGAGGTCTCACCAGGTTTCCCGGGCTGATCTTGAAACCGCGGACTCAGACAATCCACTCGCTTCGGCCTCCCAAAGCGCTGGGATTACAGGCTGAGCCACTGAGCCCAGCCAAGGCCAAATTCTTTACTTCACATCTATCTACTCCCCTACTAAAATGCAAACTTCTTATTTGCAGAGAATATACTGTCTTCTTCTCACCTGTGGCCCTAGCAGCACAGAAAAGTAGATGTATGATTTTACTGTGTATATTTAAGGCATACAATGGGATGCTATGGGATACCTACAGATGATTTTTTAAAGTTATTTAATGAAGCAAATTAATATGTCCATCAAGCCAAACAGCTACCCTCTTTTCTGTGGCAAGAGCAGCTAAAATCTACTCATCTAGCATAAATCTCAAGTTAAGTACAGCTCTATTGCCTATAGTCATCATGTTGTCCATGAGATCTCTAGTCTTGTTCATCCTACGTGTCTTCTACTTTGCATCCTCTGCTCTACATATTCCCTTTCACTTCCTGCCTCCACCAGTTTTATTTTCTGTCTCTGTATATTTGAATATTTTTAAATCCATATATAAGTGAGATTATGCAATATTTTTCTTTCCGACATATATTACTTTGTATAATGTCCCCCAGGCTTACTCAGGTTGCAGCAAACGGAAAGATCTTATTCTTTTTTAGGGATGAATAGTATTCTATAAACACACACACACAAACACACACCACGGTTTCTTTATCCTTTCATCTGTCAACAGACACTTTGGTCGTTTCTGTGTCTTGGCTTTTTTTTTTTTTTTTTTGAGTTGGAGTCTCACTCTGTCGCCCAGACTGGAGTGCAGTGGCCGCTCCCGGCCACCGCAGCCTCGACCTGCTGGGCTCCGGCGATCCTTCTGCCTCAGCCTTCCAAGTAGCCGGATTTACAGGCACGCGCTACCACGCCCGGCTGATTTTTTGATTTACTGTAGAGATGAGGTCTCGCTGCCCAAGCGGGTCTCGAACCTGTGGGCTCAGGCAATCCACTCACCTCAGCCTCCCAAAGGTGTGGGATTACAGGCTGAGCCACCGAGCCCAACTTGTCTTGGCTATGATCGATAATGCTACAGTGAACATGGGAGTGCAGATATCTTTACAAGGAGTGATTTTATTTCTTTTGGGTATACATCCAGAAGAAGGTTGCTGGGTCATATGGTAGTTCTATTTTTAATTTCTTTAGACACCTCCATACTCTTTTCCATAATGACTGCACCAGTCAACATTCCCACCAACAGTATACAAGAGCCCCCTTTCTCCACACCCTTGCCAACATTTGTTATCTTTTGACTTTTTGGTAACAATCATCTTAATGAATATCAGGTGGTATCTCATAGTGACTTTAATTCACACTTCTCTGATGATTAATGATGTTGAATACTTTCTTATATACCTGTTGACCATTTTCCTGTCTTCTTTGGAGAAATGTCTATTCAGGTCTTTTGCTCATTTTCTTTTTTTCACTTTTTTATTTTGAGTTGGGGTCTCGTTTCTTCACCAAGGCTGGAGTGAATGGCATAATCACAGTTCACCACAGCCTCGACCTCCTGGGCTCAGGTGATTCTCTTGCCTCAGCCTCCTGAGTAGGTAGGACTAATGTTTTTAAATTTTTTATAGAGATGATGTCTCACTATGTTGCCCAGGCTGGTCTCAAACTACTAGGCTCAAGCAATCCTCCCACCTAAGTCTCCTAGAGTGCTGGGATTACAGGCATGAGCAACCGTGCTCAGCCATTTTTTAATCAGGTTATTTGTTTTTCTACTATTGAGTTGCATGAACTGTTTATAAATTTTGGATATTAACCCCTTATCAGATTTATGATTTGCAAATATTGTTTTCTAATCTGTAGGCTGTCATTTCATTTTTTTGTCTTTTTTGCTGTGCAGAAGATTTTTAGTTTGATGTAATTCCATTTATTTGTTTTTGGTTTTGTGGCCTGAGCCTCTAGTGTGATACCCAAAAGCTCATTACCAAAACCAAAGTCCAGGAGATTTCCCCTGTGTTCTCTTCTAGGAGTTTTATAATTTCTGGCAATACATTTAGGCCTTTTATCCATGTTGAGTTGATTTTGTGTATGATATAAGATAAAGGTCCAATTGCATTCTTTTACACGTGGAAATCCAGTTTTCCCAGCACCATTTATTGAAAAGAGTATCTTTTCCCACTGTATTATCTTGGTGTCCTTGTCAAAAACTAGTTGACTGGATGTGTTTTGATTTGTTTCTGGGCTCTCTATTCTGTTTCATGAGTCTATGTGTCGTTTTTATGCCAGTATTATACAGTTCTGATTGCTATAACTTTGTGATATAATAAAAAAAGAAATGACTTTAAACTCTCATTCTATCAATCTTAGTAACTCATCCTTCTTTCCCTGATGACTCCCTTCAAAAGTCCCAGAGGTAGGTTCTTCTTAAGTGGTACTATTGTCCCAAAAAAAGGCAAACAAAAATGGAAACTGACTGGGCTCAGTGGCTCAGCCTGTAATCCCAGCACTTTGGGAGGCCAAGGTGAGTGAATTGCCTGAGCCCGCGGGTTCAAGACCAGCCTGGACAACTCGGCAAGACCTCATCTCTACAATAAATAAATAAATAAAAATTAGCCAGGTGTGGTAGTGTGTGCCTGTAGTTCCAGCTACTTGGAGGGCTGAGGCTGAAGGATTGCCTGAGCCCAGTAGGTCGATGCTGGAGTGGTCGTGAGAGTGCTTCTGCACTCCAGCCTGGGCGACGGAGTGAGGCTTAGCTGCTGTCACCAACACTCAATATCTTTGCCTCAAGGAAGAGGTCCATAAATCCTTTGTCAGGCCTGCACACTGTAGAAAACACTCTATAGCCAAACCCAGCTCACTCCAAGAAGTTCTGGAGTAACCCAGGCTCTCAGCTACTCCCAGTCTGACTGTAGTTGCTCTGGGTTAGACAGGAGGTGATAAGTCTTTCCCCAGAATTCTGCTCAGCTGCACACACTCTATGCTAAGCAGGTCTGTTCTAGTGTCAAAGTTCTTTGAACACAATACTTTTCGTGTACACCCACATACAATCCCCAACATGTGATTATAGCCCAGGGAGTTGGGGTAGAGAGGGTTCCAGCCCTCCCTCAATGCCATCTGTGGGTTTGGCCGAGTTGCCTCCCTTCCATTTTCCTTCTCTGTCACCTGAGTTTCCATTCGTCTATTACACAAGTACTAATAATCTTGGACTTCAAGTGAAAGGAGTGTTGTGCCCCTTCTTCTGAAAGCCTCTTTGACTTATTTGCAAGTTAATAGAGGCAAAAGAATACTGGGGGAGTTCATTACCTACTTTCACCAACCCCAGGATCTAAGCTTCAGGCTCTTGTGAAACCAAAACATGTTCTAGTACATTTTTCTCCTAGACCAAAGGAGAGGTGGACACCAGCCTTATATTCATTATTTAAAAGGAGACGTGCACATGGTTTTTCTCAGAAAAAGAGGATCTGCTCTTAGATTATTTGAAACAGAAATCACTAGTATTTTTTTAAATAACTAAAGCACCAAAAATATGCACGCATGTATATGCACATACACACAGAAAGGACTGCAAGAAAGTGCGACCACAAAAATATGAACATAGGTTATTTCTGGGTGATAGAATTTCCAGTGATGTGTGTTTTCTTATTTGTACTTTCTCTACCAGTTGAAGATTTTACAATAAATATTTGGCAGTTTATAATAAAAAAGCTTTGATATTAAAACAAAAACTGCAAGAATCTAGCAGGGTGGGCAGATGGTTGAATCATCAGAAACCTCATTTCATGGCACTACAACATCCATGCTTAGTCGAAATCCTTGTCTTGCCTTATTTATGTGTTGGTTTTTTATCCCCATTCTCCACTCCTGTTCTCCCCCACAGAAAACTACTCTAATATATTTGACATATATCTTTACATCTGGGTATACTCATAAAACACGTAATGCTGTTTTGTGTGGGAATATATTTTTTACTTACATAGATGTTTTTACAAATCTATTTCCCCTAAGAGACTATAGCTCCCTCCCTCCTCAAAAAAAGTTGAGAGCTTGTTTATATTTGTACTTCCATAATAAAATGTGAAGTCCAACACAGAGGGACAACACAAGAAATATTTGTTGAACTCAACTGAAATCGTACTCTGGGTCATATATTCCAAATCTAAGATCAGAAGTCTGAAATGCTTCAAAATACAATACGTCTTGAGTGCTGACACCTAGAGGAAATGCTCATGGGTGCACTTCCTGTTTCTGGTTCTGTGAGGCTTAACTGGTAAGTGTAATGCATATATTTTAAAATCCAAAAAATTCAAAATCTGAAACACTTCCGGTCCCAAGCATTTGGATGAAGGACACTCAACCAGAACCACTTATTCTTAGAATCTTACATGCCCTAAGCTTCAGTGACCCTTCAACCTCCTGTTCCTTCCTGCCTCAGTCTCCATCACAGGCTCTGATTTCTTCCCATCCTTCACTAGAGGTTTTACCAAGTGTTTAGTCCTTGTCTCTCTTCCTCCTTCATGTTGCCCAACCCACCATCTCATCCAATGATTTCCTAGTGCTTTCATTACCATTGCTAAGGCATTGCTATGACTTGAATGTTGGTCCCCTCCAAAACTCATGCTGAAATTTAATTGTGGTTGTGACAGTATTAAGAGGTAGGACCAGCAGGGCTCGGTGGCTCAGCCTGTAATCCTCGTACTTTGGGAGGCTGAAGCGAGTGGATTGCCCAAGCCCACGGGTTCAAGACCAGCCAGGGCAACTTAGCGAGACCTCATCTCTACAACAAATCAAAAACTAGCCAGGCATGGTAGTGCATGCTGTAGTTCCAGCTACTTGGAAGGTTGAGGAGGAAGGATCGCCGGAGTCCAGCAGGTCAATGCTGGGGTGGCCGTGAGTGTGCCACAGCACTCCAGCCTGGGTGACAGAGTGAGACTCCAACTCAATTAAAAAAAAAAGGCGGGAGCTTTAAGAGATGTTAATGCCAGGAGGGCTTTGCCTCATAAATGGGGTTAATGCTGTTATAAAAAGGTAAGTGTAGGCTGGGCTTGGTGCCTCATGCCTATAATACCAGCACTTTGGGAGGTCAAGATGAGAGGATCACTTGAGTTCAGGGGTTCAAGACCAGCCTGAGCAATATAGTGAGACCTTATTTCTACAAAAAAAAAAAAAAATCAAAAAATTAGCCAGGTGTGGTGCTGTGCCTGTAGTCCCATCTACACAGGAGGCTGAGGTGGAAGGATTGCCTGAGTCCAGGAGATCAAGACTGCAGTGAACCATGATCCCTTTTTTCTATTTACCCTTCTACTTTCTGCCATATGAAAATGAAGCATTTCTCCCTACCAGAGGATACAGTGTTCCATCTTGGAATTAGAATCTCCAAACCTGCTCATATCTTGACACTGGACTTCCCAGCCCTTAGAATTGTGAGTCAGTAAACTTCTGTTTATCATAAGTTATCAAGTCTGTGGTATTCTGCTCTAGCAGCACAAAATGGACAAAGATGGGTGTCTCCCAAATTTATATTTCTGGTCTTAACTTCTTTGCCCAGCTTTAGGACTGCATCTGCATCTAACAGTCTCATAGGCATCTCACACTCATCATAAAAAGATAACTTAAGCCGGGCTCGGTGGCTCAGCCTGTAATCCTGCGCCTTTGGGAGGCTGAGGTAAGTGGATTGCCTGAGTTTGCGGGTTCAAGACCTGCCTGGGCAACTTGGCGAGACCGCATCTCTACAATAAATCAAAAAATTAGCCGGGCATGGTAGTGCACGCCTGTAGTTCCAGCTACTTGGAAGACTGAGGCGGAAGGATCGCCGGAGCCCAGCAGGTCGAGGCTGCGGTGGCAGGGAGCGGCTACTGCACTCCAGTCTGGGCGACAGAGTGAGACTCCAACTCAAAAAAAAAAAAAGATAACTTACTCCCCTTCCCCACCTCAAGCTTGCACTTTCTCCTTCGTCCCTTCTGGTTGGGATGGGTATTTGCATTCTTTGGGTTCTTCAGTCTCATTCTTAATGAAATTCTCCTTTCGCCTTCACTCTGTTATGTACATATATAACTCACCAGATTTATTTTATTTCTGCTAGGTATACCACTACTAAGTCACATCCAGGAGCTTTAATGAGTGCTGAGACTGTAGAGGTAAGCAAGACAGGTAAGTTTCTTATTTCCAGGAGACAGACAACAGATAAATTAATAAGCATTGTGTTGCTGAGTGTGAGCAATGTTATGAAGGAGGGAAGCAAGGTGATGTGGGTGATTGAGAGCATGAGGGTGGACAGAGAAGGCATCTCTAGAGAATAAGAAGGGACTCTCTTATAAAAAGACCCAGGGGGAAGGGCAAACAATCCAGGTTCAGGGGTCAGCAGATACAAAGGCCATAGCTTCCTGTGTTCAAGAACCAGCAGTGAGACCTCTGTGGCTGGGACATATTTGAGAGGGAACTATCATAACTAGGTGTGGATGAAGGGGGTCAGGTCTTGGAGGCCATTCAAAGCATTTGGATTTTATTCCAAGTATGATGGGCAATCAAAGGGCAGCGTGTAAGCAGAGGAGGGAATCTGACCTGATTTGGGCTTTTATAAGTTTGTTTTCACTGATGCATGAAGAATGGATTACCGGGAGGAGGGGACAAGAGGCAGAGCAGGAGGCCAGTTCAAAGCTTTTGCACCAGGCCAGGTAAGAGGTAGCGGCAACTTGAACTACAGGATGGCAGTGATCATGGTGAGAAATGGGCCAATTTGAGATCTATCTTGGAGGTAAACCTGACAGAGCTTGCATACGGATTGGATATGAAGTGCATAGAAAGGGAGGAATCAAGGATGACTCAGGATTTCTGCTATAAGCAACTAGGTGGATGATAATGCCATTTCTTGAATTGGGGACATAGAAGGAGGAATGGAGCCAGCTGGCAGTTGGGTACAGCAGAGAATTAAGAGTTTCGTTTTAGACATGCTAAATTTAAGATTCCAATGAGACACTCTGGTGGAGATGTCAAGTTGACAGTTGGATCTAAGAACCTGGGCCTCTGTGGGGAGGGCTCTGAGATGGAGACCCGCTCAGAAGACATCACTGCAGAGATGGTATTTATGCCACGGGTGTGCACTCACAGATGAAGAGAAGAGATAAGACAGGAGATAAGAGAATAAAAGGGAAGGGAAGGGGAGCCCATGACAAGGTCCTAAGACACTTCAGCATTTAGAGGTCCTGTCTGAGAGGAGGAACCAGCAATTGTGAGAAGCAGACACCAGTGGTATAAAAAAGAATCCAGAAAGAATGTGTCATGAGAAAAAAGGGAGGGTAGGGCCAAACATGACTGAAAGACCAATATAAGGCCAGCAAACCACCCGCTGGGTTTAGGATGGTAGAGACTGAAGGGTAATTTTGGAAAAACAGTGCAAGGAGCCAGATGGGAGCACACGGAACAGTCGTTTGTAGGTGAAGCGAAAGAAGCAATCTGTATAGACTTTAGGGAAGTTTTACTACAGATGAGGCTCCAGGTAGAGTGCGATGTGGTGGAGGCTTCTGTGAAGATGGAGAATGATAGAGCATTTTCATGCTAGTGGAATGAATATTAAAGGGAAATACTGGAGATGCAGAAGAGAAAAGGAGGAATGAGGAAGAACTGCCCTTGAGACAGGCAGAGTGGAGGTGCTGATCGTTGATGAAAGGGGAGTTTTTCGCATCCCATAGGAAGGAAGGAAGGAAGTCTTGGAGGAAAGATGGAGAGATTGGGTACACGGTCTACACACAGGGACACATGGAGTCCTGGAGGTTGGGAGAAAAGGGAGTTATCCTCCAGGGGCCTTTACCTCTCACTGAAGAGTGATAGGAGATCACCAGCTGTCATGGAGGAGGGAGAGGAGGGAGGAGAGGTGAGGAGGGAGTGCTCAGGAGGAAGCAGGAAGCCCCTCCTCATGGCATCTCTCACTTTGCTCCAGTGCAGCAGTCCCCTGGCTGTCTCCATCTTTTTTTTTTTTTTTGAGTTGGAGTCTCACTCGGTCGCCCAGACTGGAGTGCAGTG
>NW_007260048.1:351625-352764 GCF_000164805.1 Carlito syrichta | reverse complement strand
CTCGCCTGCTGGGCTCTGGCAATCCTTCCGCCTCAGCCTTCTGAGGAGCCGGAATTACAGGCGCGCCCTACCACGCCTGGGTGATTTTTTGATTTATTGTAGAGATGAGGTCTCGCTGCCCAGGCGGGTCTCGAAACCGCGGGCTCAGGCAATCCACTCACCTCAGCCTCCCAAAGGCGTGGGATTACAGGCTGAGCCACCACAATGGCCTCCCACCAACTCCCATGCCCCGCCACACCCCCAGCACCTCAGCCCTTCATGGACCCATCCTTCGATGGGATCCCCCAAACCACAGATCTATCGTGCCACGAAAACCTTTGCTGGGCTTCACTGTCTACAAACTGGTGTGCTAACGCCCCACCAGGCCTTTTAGGTTCTCCATTTTCGGGTCCCACCTTTGCATGCTTCTGCCCAATACATGCCCTTCCTCTCTACCTTTGACCAAACCTCTGGGGCCCACTCACTGCTCTCTCTGACTGCTATGACATCTCTCACTTTTTTCCAGCCTGGTCTGCCTCCTCCCCTCTTGCAGAAGTTCTGCCCATTCTTCAAGATCCAACTCAAATCCCACTTATTTCAAGAATCTTGCCCAGATCCTGTCATGAAGAACAATTTCTCATCCCATAGCGCTTTATGTCTTGAAAACGTCTTCTACAGATCAAAGTCTGTCTTGTACGATAAGCATGCGTGTATACACGTCTGTTTGTCTGCGTGTGTGTTTGTGTCCGTCTCTGAGGAAGAAAAAGAAGGAGGAATGAAAGGGAGCGGCAGATGGAGAAAAGAAAAGGGGAGGTGCCCTCGTGGGCCCTGTTTGCTCACCTCAATAGCTCGAATAAAACAGCTTGAAAGTGTGGCCCACAACCCGCAAGACCTCAGCGAGCCCCAGCTTCCTTCCGGGCACCTGCAGGCATCCGGGACTGGCACACCCCCTCCTGCTCCCGTTCCCCCTCTTCTCCCCCTGTGCCTTCATCTTAGATGCCGGGTCGTTGCATCAAATCTTAAGAAGCAGCTCCATTCCCTAAAAGAGCAGCGGGAGGGGCCTGGGCTGCTCGTTCCGGAGGCAAAGAGGGCAGAGAGATGAAAAATCCATGCGAAAGGGAGCACGTGCGGGCCCTCCCCGACCCCCCCCCCCCCCCCCC